>NC_142746.1:22385174-22577674 GCF_051943395.1 Hippocampus bargibanti | reverse complement strand
CGTGTTCACTATCCGGAATGCTGATGCCAACGCTGTGGACGTTCAAAATACTGTGTGACTTCTTTTTTTTTCTTTACGGTGGGCATAGGGGAGTGGTACACATTCCCCTTGCTCCTCTCAAAATCGATCAGGGGACTCAATGATCCTTTGATATGGTTCAAAGATCAATTTTGTTTCATGTGTTTTCAGCCAGGCTGACTTTTTTTTTGATGTACAATTTACTAACAGAGTGAAGCCATTGCAATGTAATAATAAGAATCATAATTTGAGCACTTTGGTTATCCGAGCTCTTTTAGAGGACACACCGCAAGTGTTTCAGTTGTCTTTGGAGGGAATGAAAAAATAAAAGAAAAATCGACCAAAAAACGATAAGAAATAACAATGCATTGGTTTTCCAATACACTTTCTCTTGTGCTCTGTGTGCGTGTAGCAGTTTCTTCTGGGATGTTGCAAATATGAACTAATTTGATATACCATGGATGTTTTTACTTTATTTTTTTAATATAATATAGGAATTTAATCCGAGGTGTTTTTATGTATTTTAAAAAAATGTTTTCACATGGGAGGGTAAATAAGGGACAGAAAATGGCTGACACTGTTAAATCCGGGTGTGAAATTTAGGGTATGTAGAAATGTAAAGATGGTCAATGTTTTTTTAAGAGAAACAACACAAATTATATGTTGATGCATGTTAATGTTTTTATTTACATCGTAGTTCTGGGAAAATATTTTGAAACCCCTCAGCCTGGATATGAACCAGCCACCCTGAAACGTCGAGTGGCCCCCATTCAACAATTGTAGATCGTCACGAATTGGACGTCTGAGATTTGAACAGACGTGACTTTTTTAAAAGTCCGCAATGATCCAAAAGTATTATTTCAATGGCGGGTCGTGGATTTCATCGCTCGGCCTTCAGCAGTGCTTTTATTTTTTTTAAAAAAAAGTGTGATGTGGTTTACTACAAGTCCACTGGAGGCTACCATTAGCCATGAAATAACTGACCGACCTTTTTAACGATGTCCATTTTTTTTTTAAAGTCCGTCTTGAAAATGGCTTTAACAGTAAATCTCCAAACAAATCAATTTCTTCTCCTCCTACAGCCATTGTGGGTTGACAAACTGCAGTTAAATCAACACAATATATTTGTTGATACAGCTCGCGACTGACACAGTATGCTAGCTTTGACCAGTAAGATAGCCAGCGCGGCTCGTGATAAGCAAACTATGATTGGCTAGCGATTAGCCAATCAAGGTTTGCGAAAACTCTGACGTTGCCCAGCGCCTTCAAGAAGGCGTTTGTACCCACCCCGAGTTGCCAACTCGAAATCTGATTGGTGAAAGCAACAGTTTGATCGACACATTTGATGCAAACTGATTGTGAAGGTGTCCATCTAGATTCGTGACCCTGGCAGCAAATGATAGCTGAAATGTGATTGGTTAATAGGAAAATACACACATGGAAGCAGCACAACAGGGGCAAAGTAATTAAAGAAATCCTAAAGACAATTTAGAATTATTCCATAAGAATTCATGGACAAAATGTAACTAAGAACAGACCTCGATTCCGATATTTTTAGGCAAGCAGAGAAGGCTTTGCATGCCTTGACTCGAGTGACTTTCTGGCTAGCTCGCTTCGTCTTTATGACGTACGAGAAGCGG
The DNA here is from genome assembly GCF_051943395.1 of Hippocampus bargibanti. Classification (NCBI taxonomy): domain Eukaryota; kingdom Metazoa; phylum Chordata; class Actinopteri; order Syngnathiformes; family Syngnathidae; genus Hippocampus; species Hippocampus bargibanti. The sequence goes on along the minus strand of NC_142746.1, from coordinate 22,576,016 downwards.
AACATTTCCAATGACTCGCCGCGTTTATAGAAACGTCCACACCGGGGCGCTGTCACCGAGTCGCCCCGGCCTGGGTGACGCGACGCAGGGGTCGAACTGCGCGGAAACTCCGCTCGTCTTTTTCTGCGTCGACGTTCTTCGCTCTCCTGCTCACATTCGCCATGGCGGACAGCGCGAGCGAGAGCGACACCGACGGCGCGGGCAGCAGCTCGGCCACCCCGATGACGACCTGCGCTTCCAACTCGGGCAAGCCGAGCATCGTCATCTCGCAGTTTCGCTTGGAAGAGCTCACCAACCGACTGGCGTCGCTTCAGCAGGAGAACAAAGTTCTCAAAATCGAACTGGAGACGTTTAAACTCAAGTGCAAAGCCTTGCAGGAGGAGAATCGGGACCTGCGCAAAGCTAGCGTCACTATTGTGAGTAGCCTTAGCTAATTAGCTTACGGGCTAACACACATGACACAACCTGATCGATACGCACCATTGTTCTTTTGTCATGTAGCTAACCATACACGGCGTTTTTCATCGCATTTTTAATCATCAATATCATCACGTAACGCGTGTCACGCGTGTGTTCGAATTCCCCAACACGCCCCAGTCGTGATGTATTAGCGATTTGGTCATGTTGCTACGCTAGGATAACGTGCGTGCTCCCGTCTACGTTGGGGTTGGCCGGCCAGCGGTTAGCCACACAGCTAATTCGGGCTTTGTTTTGTTTCCCTATCACCCTCATTATAGCTCATCTCCGGTACCCGTAAGGTGTCGCGTTGACACCTTACGAAGTCATTAATGAAGGGGGGCGGAGGGGTACAGAGCGAAATGGCCGACACGCTCCAAACGTGTCGATCGACATTGAGCTGCAACATCAAATATCTTGGACATTAGCGTGTAACCGATGCCGAGACGGGAAGGCAAGGCAAGTATGTAGGCCGAGCTAAGCCGAGAGGCGAGGCTCATATGTCGATGCAACACCCGCTGCCCTCTCCGGGAGGGTCGAGGTGAGGTTCATCCCGGGTGGCCTTTTGAGTCATTCCAGGTCCCGTAAAAGGGATGATTCATTTATGTGTCTGCTACCTCCCATGTCACCCTCCTCCTATTTCTTTCGAGGCTTCCATTACTGTAATAACGTAAAGGACAACCGACACCACTTTTTTGATTCCTAACTGACGATTTGGCGAAGATTTGGAGAAGATGCTTTCATTTTACACGGCGGCGGCTGGCGTTGTCAATCCGCTAACATTGAATGCGGTTGTGTGCCCCCCGCCCCGTTAGCAAGCGCGAGCGGAGCAGGAAGAGGAATTCATCAGCAACACCTTGTTCAAGAAGATCCAAGCCCTCCAGAAGGAGAAGGAGACCCTGGCCGTCAACTACGAGAAGGAGGAGGAGTTTCTCACCAACGAGCTTTCCAGGAAGCTCATGCAAGTGAGTTAGCCAAATTCATTAATGACTCGTTTTCAAATTTGAAGTGAAAAAAAAACCAATGCCTGATATTGTGGTTTACATGCGACTATTTGAAATTTTGGTTAGGACTTTAGCAAGCATGATGGAATTTCACAAGTTGGATTTGCTTTCGCGGGCCGAATAAATTGATGTGGCGGGCCAGATTTGGCCCGCGGGCCGCGACTTTGACACCTGTGATCTAATAGATGTATGTAGGATGGGTGTAATAGTTTTCTCCAATGTAAAAAAATTAAACTTTTCCTGTTGAAATGAAGCAAAATACATTTTTTGGGATGGAGGAAAATATGACAATGAGTAAAAAAAAAATCAAATAAAAGTCAAACGCAAGGACATCATAGAAAATAGTTTGAAATATTAACTCGTTCACTGCCATTCCCGAATTGAAAATTCAGCATGACGTGGATCACCATTCCCGAATTTGTTTGGGATGTAGTTTTTCTTGCGGGGGTGCCGATAAAGCACTGGTCGGACCTCTGGCAATGTTTTTCCCTTCCAGGGGGGGGCAGCATCTGCCTTTTGTTCATGTTAACGCTCTGTTCGGCTGCTGTTAAAGCACTATATAAATCAATACGGATGTGTTGTATTTTGTACAGCCGCCCCCATTTCAAGCTCAGATAACTCCAGACCCATATAATTTAGGGATTAACACATTTTTGTAATGAAAGCAGAGCGTCTAAGTTTTTTTTTTGTGCTGAATTGAATGTTTATGTAGTCCTAGAACTCAATATTCCTGGAAGTCCTGGAATTTGAGTGAAAATGACAAAAACCCTGGCACTGGAGTGGACACATTTTTGCACATTATCTGGCAGTGGATGAGTTCAAACAAATCAGAGGGCGGTTGAGCAGATTTTCCCTTTGCTGATCTTATTTAGCACCGAATGATGCACATTATACATACATCAAGAATGTTACGCGATGGCTGTCTTTTTCTTTCTTTTTCTACTCTTGTCACGCTTGACGTTGGGCTCGGGCTGTTTGCCAGAACCTTGCGGCGGCCATCTTGAGCTCAATCGGCTCTGCCTTGACATCCTCAGACTCGCCTTGAGACGCCGCAGGCTGGAACTGAGCGCTTCACAAGCCCCCATTTTCATTGGCTGGCTTTTCAAACACTTTTGACAGCTCCGTTTTTTTTTTGCGATCATACGATTTCCAAATTCCTGCTACACTGCCGCATCTTGTCCAAATTGTGTCACGTGCCAACGACATCACAGATGACATCACAGGTCTCCGGTGTGACTCCCATGCGTCGCTTATTTGGTCCGTTTCTCAGAATCAGACTCGTCTTTATAAGCAAAATATGTAGAACACAAGGAATTAGTCTCCGCCGCTGGAAAGGGTGGTGGGCAGGGTGCAGAGGGTCTAGTCTGATTTTTTTTTTTTTTTTTTTTTTTTTTTTTTTTCTCTCGTCTTGGTTCTCGCATCTCGTCTTGGGGATGTTTTCCGCTCTCCTCTCTCCAAATACTTGACGAGTGACTCTTGGTTTTAGCTCCAGCACGAGAAGGCCGAACTGGAACAGCACCTGGAGCAGGAACAGGAATTCCAGGTCAACAAGCTCATGAAGAAGATTAAGAAGATGGAGAACGAGACCATCTCCAAGCAGCTGACTCTGGAGCAGGTAAGATTTTATTGATTTATTATCCTTTTTTGTTTGATTATTTAGGGGTCATTATAGATTTTGAAAAAAAAACATTTGGGAAAGCTGTTCTGGGTCATCCACGGGGCTTCTACCAAGAGGCACGTGGGTCACCTCATCCCGTAAGGCATCTCCATTAGATGCCCGAGCCACTTCATGGAGCTCCTTTTGATGAAATGAGTGTCAATGCGGTGCCGCTGACCTCCACTTGTGATTTTGAGAGGCGCCATTTTCAAATTTGGCCTCGCCGGGCAGGCCTTTGTGTTCCTGTTCCCGGCGCACTTCAATGTTTTTCGCGAGAATTGACAACGTTGAGGAAGTGAGTAAAATGGTCACAATTTCCTGCAAACTCCCCTCAGCGCCTCCACCCAAACCAAATGAGTGAGTCAAATGTTTGTTTTTGTCCCCGGCAGTGTCCATTTTTTTGGACCAACGCTAAGATGTCAAATGTGGCATCAACACTCTGAATACGACTTTCTTTTGCCCCTTCCAGTTGAGGCGGGAAAAGATCGACCTGGAGAACACATTGGAGCAGGAACAAGAAGCCCTGGTCAACCGACTTTGGAAGAGGATGGACAAGCTAGAAGCGGAGAAAAGGTAGCTAATGTCCGGTCAAAACCAGAAATGTCTCCAACGGTATTGCGCCCCTTGCTTTTGATTTCTTCATACAGGTAACATCCGACTTGCGACTGAGTTCGGTTCCGACCAGACGGTCGTAAGTCAAAATGGTCGTAAGTCGAAATCCATTCAAAATGTTGAATAGAGACTCTGAAACTACTAAATGACTCGCAAACTCCCCCTCTGGTGCCATCACACGGCCTGCTGGCGCGTTGCGATGCCAAGCGTAGAAATAACATTTGAAAAATGGGGTCTGGAGGTCGCGGTCGTAAGTACGGGTGGTCGTAAGTCAGATGTTACATGTATTTCATTGTGGTCTGACCGAATTTTACTGTCCAGGATCCTTCAGGAGAAGTTGGACCAGCCCGTGTCGGCCCCTCCGTCCCCGCGAGACGTCTCCATGGAGATCGACTCGCCGGAGAACATGATGCGGCATATCCGTTTCCTCAAGAACGAGGTGGAGAGGCTGAAGAAAAGCTTGCGCACCACCGAGCTGCAGCGTAAGTCCACTTTCCCAATCGCGTGACGGCTGGCGTCAAATTCCACATTTAGACGGACGGCCATGTTGGCGTGTTTGAAAGCAGGTGCGCCTCCAAGTCAAATGATGCTGTTGAGCGCAATGCATAGCTCTGACAAATGCTTGCAGACATTTTCGTCCTATTCAAATCACCGTAGTACATTCTGGAGCACAAAACGTTTGACCCTGGCACTGGAGTGGACACATTTTTGCACATTGTCTGGCAGTGAATGAGTTAATTTGATGCACAAACTTTCCAGAGTATATTTGCCTCCCCCCCCCCGAGTTAGTGGCGATTAATTAGCCTAACCTTGAGTTTTGAAAGGTGGTTATAAATTAAATGGATTATTATTATTATTATTATTATTGTTGTAAGCCAGAGTTCCTCTCTTGTTGTTATTTTTCATGTTGGCCACCAGAGGGAGCACTTAGCTGAACTTGAAGTCGTGGGAAAACCATTTTGTTTATTATAATAATAATAATCCATTTCATTTGTAAGCGCCTTTCAAAACTCTCCAGGTCACTTTACAGTCACGGGATAAGTTTTTCTTTGGGTGAGCAGCGGCAGCCACCCGCGCCAGCGTTCACTCAACTCGGAAGTAACTCAGATGGAATAGTAAGACAAATAGATAGAAAGCTAGCTAGCAAGCCAATACATAGCTGCTGCTTATGATGACGGAAAGGGCCATTTTTGTTTCGTCTCTCCCGCTCAGACACGGAGAAACGGGCGCAGTACATCGAGGAGGAGCGACACATGAGGGAGGAGAACATCAGGCTGCAGAGGAAACTCCAGAGGGAGATGGAACGTCGGGAGGCCCTCTGCAGACAGTTGTCGGAGAGCGAGTCCAGCCTGGAGATGGACGACGAGCGGTGCGTCCTCCATTTTGTTTTTCACGGCGTCCCCCACAAATTAAGACCACGGAAGAAACATGTGTGACCGCTTCTTTTTATTTGTCATTAATTATTTTTCTTCAAACTGTTGCACCTCATCTTGTCAGCCTTCGCATGCCATCAATATTACATATCGCCATTGCGTCACTTCCTATTATTAATCAATCCGGCGTGTAGCCAAACACTTGCGTTACGTAACATCGCGTACCCAATAAATGTCCACAATGTGACGTCATCGCAAGAACACATAAAATCCTTATTGCGGTCAAAACGGGGGTGCCCAAGCCGCGGCCCGGCGGCCATTTTCCCGGCAGCCCTTGTGAACATTTTGTCTAAAAATGATCGCGATAGCTTGTTGCTTGTTTGCTTTTCTTGATCTCTTTTCTTTTTGGCAATTACTTGATCAGGTACTTCAACGAGATGTCGGCGCAGGGCCTGCGAGCGAGGACGGTGTCCAGCCCCATCCCGTACACGCCTTCCCCCAGCTCCAGCCGCCCCATCTCTCCTGGTAAGATGGCCGCCGGCCGAGCAGCCAGAAAGAAGGAGAGCCCAGACGCCAAGGCGCTTTATTTATTATCAGCTATCATACGATTCATAAAAAGCAAATATCATAAATTGCACCTTACATAACAGCCCTTATTATTATTATTTTTTTTTTTTATGATGATTGTCATTTCTTCACATCAGCATCCTGTTGACCTGCTGTTTCATGTTGGAGGCTAATCTTTGCACCGGAAGCAAGAAACTACAAGATTTTATTTGCCCGCAATTGCGTCAGGGCTTTCCCAGTGTCGAGTAGCCGCGTAATCACGTCCTGTTGAACTTCACATGCCACATCGTGATTCAGAAATAGATAGGTTTGATAGCTAGCTAGCTGACATATCGCTAGTTAGCTTACATACTGCTAGCTAGCTGACATATCACTCGCTGATGGATTGCTAAAAACGCTAATTTATTTCACGTAGCTTTCCGCTAGCAAGCGCCGCCCATCCGGACGGTGAACCGAGGTTGTCCGCGTCAATTATTGTTGAGGCAGGCATTCCAAAATGGCTGTCTGACGTGCAAATGCGGCCCCGAGTGAGCAACTCTGACTTCCCGTTGGGCGCAGGTCTTTCGTACGGCAGCCACACGGTGGGCTTCACCCCGCCGGCCACTCTGTCCAGAGCCGCCATCTCGCACTACAACAGCCCCGCCCTGCACGTCCACGGAAGCTCCTCCCACTCCGTAGCGGTGAGCCGCCGTCGCTAGCTACCTTTTCTTTTTCACCTTCTTTCACATTGTGCTCATTCCTTCTCTGTTTTTCTCTCTCTCTGACTGGCGCAGAGGCCCTCGCCAAGGAGAAGCGCCAGCCCCGACAAATTCAAACGTCCGACCCCCCCGCCGTCCCCCAACACGCACTCGGGAGCCCTGCAGCCTCAGCCTCCGCCGCCCCCGCAGCCCATGGTCCAGTCCATGTCCTCCCCGGCGGCCGTGTCGCAGGCGCCTCCCCCGCAGCCTTAACACCGCTTAGCTCGCTAGCTAGCTCGCTTGCACGCACGCACGCACGCACACACACCCGTCGTCTCCGTCTTATGGCGCCGCAGCAGCTTTCCATCATTAGCAAGCTCGGAAAGAAGCGCTCACAAGCAAAACAGCCACGCGGCTTAAACGCCCGCGGCGGCGTTTTCCCAAATGGCTCCTCAATGGATGTACTGAAAAAAAAAAAAGAGCGCTTCTAGGACTCCGTCGGCCGAATTATCCGTTCCACTCGCCCGTCGTGTGTGTTTTGGATTATTTTTTTCGTTGCTGTGACGCTTTTCAGATAGCACAAAAGAGCACGGATGGACGGATGGAGCTTCACGGTGGCTTTTTTTTTTTGTTTTTGTTTTCAGGAGTTGTGGTTTTGTTTTTGCGCTAGATGGATGTTTGGCTCGGCAGATGGATGTACGGCCGTCTCTGATGGATTGTTTTTCCGCCTTATAACGCGGCGTTCCATTGCAATCATGTCTATTAACCCCTGTGTGACCTCCACCGCCACACACAGACACTAGCAGCGGCCCGCCTCCTCCATTTGACAAGATCGGCCGTGATCTGTCACCAAAGTCCACGTTGACGCTATTTTTGTTCCCGCAGAGGTTTTGACTTAATTTGGGGGGGGGGGGGGGGCCGGTCCTCCCCGTTGCATCACCGCAAATAAATGTCGCCTTTAAGTTGTTCTATAACAATGTAGTCAAAGGTGTTACTTAGTCATGTACTCTTGGATCTTCTCTTTCTCTCTCTGGTGTATTTGTCATTGCTTTATCATCATCAGATAATGGCAAAAAAAAACTGAAAATAAAAACACACATTGCGCTCTTTACACTAAATACACATCGCGCTCAAACATTCAAAATGAATGGTACTGTCAAAACTAAATTTCTATGTATGATTAAAATCTCTGAAGATGAAACGTTTGGGCTTTTTTTTAATCCTTTTTTTTATGAAATGAAGAGAAGAATGAAGAGCACTGCCAAACGTGCAAATATGTATCCACTCCAGTGCCAGGGTTGTTGTCATTTACAGTCAAATTGAAGGACCCTCAGAATATTGAGTTTTCAGACTACATAAACATTCAATGCAGCGTAAGAAATATTTGACTCTCTTCTTTCATCAGAAAAAAGAGTTAATTCCTAAATGATATGGGTCTGGAGTTATCTGAGCTTGAAATGGAGGCGACTGTCCAAAATATAACGCGATACATACATATTGGTTTATATACTAGTTTGCTCGGTCGTTAGTCGGATGTTACCTGTATTTACTTCTGGGTTGAGTGAATGGTGGCGCGTGTGGCTGCCGCTGCTCACCCACAGAAAAACTGATCCTGTGACTGTAAAGTGACCTTGAGAGTTTTGAAAGAAGCTTATAAATTAAATGTATTATATTATTATAGCGCTTTAACAACAGCTGAAGCTGGAACAAAGCGCTAACATGGACAAAAAGGGAATGCCGCCCCCTTGTGGAAGCACTTTATCCGCACCCAACCATGAAAAAGTCAAAACCCGAAAAAAATCGGGAATGGCGCTTTGACCTGTTGCTGCCACTGCTCACCCGCAGAAAAAATATCTATCCTGTGACTGTAAAGAGTTTTCAAAGGCGCTTAGAAATGAAATGTATTATATTTAAATTTTTTCAATCCTCGAATACATTCGTGAATGAGTTAAGTGCTGCTACGTTTATCATCAAGTGTGTCACTTTCCAAGTGATGGAATTGCAACATATTGTCCGAAAGCACCCTGAAGTCACTTTGGTTCCCACGATCAATCCTCTGCTCATCTTCCAATGATGCGTAGGAACCTCCGGGGGTGGGGCGCGGTCCCTACCAGCCCTCCCTCCCGTCTACTCCTACAAAAGTCAAAGGTACCTTTCGAAATACACCCGCGCGTCTCAGCGACTTGTTTTTCTGCCTTTCCCTACATGAGCGTGTGATTTGCGTTTGTTGCAGTTGCCCGCCAGCCTCCATCCGCCAGCCCCAATGGGAGGAGAACAACAACAGGCTGCAGCGGCTTCCCGTCTTGCTCTCAGCGAGGCGAAGGCCAAGCTCATGTAAACCCTCTGCAGGACGTTCGCGCTCTCCATTGGAATCGGCCCGTGCTGTGAGCTTGCCGCAGATCCAAGTGAAACAACAGACTGTATTTCAGATCAACTTCTACTCTTACATATGTTTTTTGAAATATTTTGGTTGAAGTCGAAAGGTTACAAAATGTCAGACAAACAGCTATTAGCTTTAATTTAAAGCAGATTCTTTACTTACAGTTGTTACTGTCACAGTTATTAGCTATTAGCTTTGTCGATGATGGCACACGGTTCACCATAAATATCACGTAAGCTTGAACTAATCCTGAAAAAATAGGTTCAAGCTCTTTCTTGTCTTTTTTGTTTACGTTTACTGTCAACAAAACCAAAAAAAAGTGTTATGCTTTCCAAATTTAAGGCCGCCATTGTCTGCTAGCTTCATGCTAATGCTAAACTCTGTTGTGGAAACTCTCTTTTTACTTTCAATGCGATATGAAAAAAATGGTTTCTCTCACAGTACAGTACTACCAAAATAGCCAATTAGCTTAATGCTAACGCTAAACACTGTTGTGGTAACTCTCTTTTTACTTTAAATACAATATGCAGAAATGTTCTCTCTCCAAGTCCAGTACGACCAAAATGGCCAACTAGCTTAATGCTAACGCAAAACTTGTGGCGACGGTCTGTTTTTACTTGAAATACAATAAGAATAAAAAAATATGAAGAAAGTATATTCATTCTAAACTTCAATTACGAGTGGGAATTCCCCAATTTAAGACCTCCGTTGTCTGCTCGCCTAATGCTAACGCTAAATCACAATCACAATCGTCCAAGCGTGTAGAACATACAAGTAATTTGTCTTCGGTAGAACACGCTGCACGAGTACCATCATAAAAAAGACATGACAAATAATTATATAGGCGAAATAATTAGCATTAGCGAAGCATTTTGGATGATTCCCAGTGCACGTGCAGCTAAACCCCATTCAAAACGGGCTCATTTCAGATGGAAAAATCAGGTGCGTAACGTGTTCTCGGTATTACACGTAAGATAACCTGCTTACTGTTCAATTGTTTCAAGTGAAATGATTTCACGTTTGTCACAACAAGGTGACACCTTAGCTGAACCTTCACGTATGGTTTCGTAGGAACTCAACCTTGATGAAAGAAAGCTCCTCCGGTGGGCAACGGCTTGGCCTTGGGGGGAGTCAGATAACATTCCACATGACTTTTTCTGCTCCCATGGCGACGCTTTGCTCAATTTTTTTCCCCCAGAAAAGAATGAAAGCTTGTAATCTCCCTCCTGCCAGGAAAAGTGACGGGAACAAGAGGCAGTGCTCACAAGTGGCCTTAACGTGACCAGTTGGAACCAGATGGAGACCACGCGGCTAGCAGGATACCCGGTCGCTCACGTCCAGGAATCTGGTGGGGGGAGGCGCTTCAAACCATCAATCGGCAACAAAACGTCAAAGGTTATGCTCTTATTGTTTCATTCAACAGCAGCAGCAAGGTTGGAAATAAGCCATCCAATAAAATAGAATGGAAAAAATATGACAGTATATAAAGATCCCAAAAGACATCAATGATGTGACGGGCCAGATTTGGCAACAGGGGCCTTTACTTTGACACCCATGAACTAACTAGTGCTTTTATTCTCCATATTTAATGTGAACTTTATGTCTTGATATCATTGCCATAACTGTCAACCTGAGGTGATAGCCACCCTTATAAATGATTACAATTTCCATAGAAAAGTTGTAGTACGCCGTACATTATTTGAAATGATTAAAAAAACGCTAACACAAGCGAAACGCAGACAGCTTACCGCGCATGTGCACGTTACGCTTTTATCAATCTGACTGTACGCAGCAATAAAACATTATATTTAAGATTGAGGATGACTCGTGTTGGCTTGCCGCGACAATAGTAGCGATCGGCGTCAGCCTTGTTGGCTACTGGCAGTTGAAACTAACTGGATTGGAGCCAAAATGGTCGTCAGAAGATCGGTTCACAATCTTTATTTTTTTCCCCTCGTATAAAAGTTGTAGTACGCCGTACATTATTCAAAACGGTTGAAAAAACTTATAAAATACGAGGAAAACATAAGTTGTGTTTTATTATTTAATTTTTATTATTAAAAAGTTAAGTGTCACAATTAAGACTTCCAATTTTGACTACAATATTCACAATACTCACTTTATAAAACAACTATTGAGAGTTTTGACGGGCACTTAGAAATTAACTGTATTATTATTATTATATACTGATTATTTATAAAAGCAGGTGTGTCGTTCCTGACTCATTAAGAAAAAAAGCTAGCATCCACGTGCTTTCGGGTAGCCGAGCTCCTTAGCGGCCGGCGAGAACAGCTTCGAACCGGTTTGCTCGCCGGCCATAAAGCGGCCAGGAAACGACAAGACGAAGGAGGAGGAGGAAGACTAGAAGAAGCCGCCGGAGGCGCAGTACGTCGATGTACGGCGTCCAGTCGACACCTCCTCGACGGAGACGTGAGCAAAATAAGGCTCGGGTTGTTTGTTTTTCTCCCCGCTTGATGTCGTCGTCCTCCCCCCAGCCCTTTGACTACAAAAGCGCAGGTCGTTTTCCCATCCGGGAAGTCTCCATCCTCCATGGAAAGTTGCCGCGAAGAACAAGCAAACGCCACCACGACCAGCGGCTTCTCTTGAGGTAAGTACCGCCTGCATTTGGATACAAACAAAATAAGCACACCAAATGGGGAGGGGTAATTTAATAATTAAAAATATAAACGCTTCACAAAGATTCTCCCGCGTTGCCTTGACTTGAAATGTGACGAAGCGTGACAACTGACCAAGAGACCCAGCATTGTTTTGGTCAACAAATGCTCGTCCGCTGTTTGCCGCAGTGGTGCGTTCGTAAAAAACGATTAGGGGGGACATGGAGGGGTTGAAGCAGGTCGACGATTTTAAAAAATGACATACGTATATGTTAAATTTCAGAAATCATAAATCGGGAGACTTTCGTACTCGCGGCTCTGTGGTACGTGTTAAAATAATGTGAGCGTTACAAAAGTGTCAATCAGAAGTCAATAAAACATAAACATGGTTTATTTATTGATTTACTTAGTATAAAAATGTAAGAAATGAACTACAGTAAAGTCTCGTTATATCGATATTCAAGGGAGTCCGAAAAAATATCGATATAACCGGGACTATCGATATATCCGACCCTGTTTGCATATAATTTTCTTCGTGCGTGCATAGAAATAGTATCGATATAACCGGGACTATCGATATATCCGATGTCGATATAACGAGATTTTACTGTATCTGTATTGTGTCAATAGTTGCTTTCTAAAGTGAGTATTGTGAGTCTTCTATTCCCTTGACGGGGTCGCCACAGCCAATCAGTGTCCTCCATCTTCAGGGGTTTGATTGGCATGTTTGTTTTGGCCAAGCTTTGACGTCGGATGCCCTTCCTGACACAACCCTCTGTATTTATGTCGGCTTGGGACTGGCACAAGAAGACTAATGTCCCTTTGTGGCTACAGAACAAGCAACTCGCTCAGTAAAAGGCTCCCAAACACAAAATGGTCATCGGCACAGAAACATTCCAAAAACTATGCTCACCATTTGATGACGATTAGGAGTATTGTGGTCAAAATCGGGAGTCTCCCGATAAGACTGAACATGTATGAAATGAATTGATTGGAGGGAAAACGGGTTGACTGAATGTTACTTAGCAAAAGTTGTTAAGCATTCAGATTTGAATAAGAGCGCTGAGCCTATTTTGGAAACGTCAAATTTGAATCCGAAATCCCCACACCGGTTTTGAAAACCCTCATTTGAAACCCTAATCCAGGCGACTATTTTACAACCGTATCACTCGCTTGACCCCATCATACTTTTGATATTTCAAAATACATTACATTCAATGGTAAAACGGGTGTTAACTCATGAATTGCCAGACGTGCAAAAGTGTGTCCATTCCAATGCCAGGGTTCTTGTCATTGGCACTCAAATTCCAGGACCCACAGAATATTGAGTTTTAGGACTACATAAACATTCAATACAGCGTTAAAAACCTGAAATCAGAAAAACCCTTCACCAGAAAAAGAGTTAATTCCTAAATTATAAGGATCTGGAGTTGTGAGTGAGCTTGAAATGAGGGTGGATGTACAAAATACAATGCAAGACATACATATTGGTTGATATGGTGCTTTAAGTACAGCTGAAGCTGGAACATAGCGCTAACATGAGAAAATGGGAAATGCTGTCCCCTTGTGGAAGGCAAAAAAGATTGCCAGAGGTCTGTCCAGCGGTAAGCATGAAAAAAAAAAAAAAAAAGAAACCGGAATAAATTCAGGGATGGCCCTCCACGTCATATTTTCAATTCCCGAATGAGTGAATGGCAGTGAATGAGTTAATATCTACTTCCCCACAGGTAGCCACTTCCTCACCCATCGGGCAGCGACGACATTGCCAAAATGGCTTCCAGAGCGTTGGACGGCGGCTGGGGGTGGGCCATCGTGGTGGCCTCCTTCCTGGCCCAGCTGCTGGCTTACGGCTCCCCGCAGTCGGTGGGCGTCCTGTACCCGGAGTGGCTGCAAGCTTTCCAAGAGGGGAAGGGCCTGACGGCCTGGGTGGGCTCCCTGGTGGCCGGAGTGGGCCTCATTGCCAGTGAGTAGCGCACCGTCGCTCGTCTCGAGGCGCCATCGGGATGCCATTGCTGTTTCTTACAAATTGCTTGCATTATTTTGGGACACAACTGGCAAAAAAAAGATAATGATGTAGTTCATCACTAATGTAAATTTGAGGAAAAAATATCAAGACAATCAACAAAAATGTCACTTGTGGCAGCAGCACTTCATTCACTTATTACCGTATAAGACGGGTGTGAAAGTCAAGGCCCTGGGGCCAAATGCGGCCCACCGCGTCATTTTATTGGGCCCGCAAAAGCAAATCAAACTTGTGAAATTCCATCAGGCTTGCTAAAATCCTAACCAAAATTTCAAACGGTCATATGAAAACTACAAAAACAGTGATTATGTTTTACTTCAAATTTGGAGGGCTTAAAAATAATGTCGGTGAGCCAGCGGGTGTTTTCTGTCGCGTTTGCAAGTGGGTGGGAGGCAAAACGAGACGCCGCTTTAATGAGCACTTAGTGGCTTTTGCTGAGTTGCCACGATTGAGTCGACACGGAAAAGCAAACAAAGGGCGAGTGAGACGATGGCTTTCTAACCACACAGCTTTAGGTGAGGGGCTAACTAGGACAAGCGCTAATGCCAATACATATTTAGAAGCAAAATGTCAAACGGCGACAGTCAGTAAGTCTCAGCCAAATATTCAACTGACAAGGAAAATACAGTAAAGTCTCGTTATATCGATATTCAAGGGAGTCCGAAAAAATATCGCTATAACCGGGACTATCGATATATCCGATCCTGTTTGCATGTAATTTTCTCCGTGCGTGCATAGAAATAGTATCGATATAACCGGGACTATCGATATATCCGATATCGATATAACCAGACTTTACTGTAAATGCAACATTTCGACACGGTGAATAAATGAAAAAAAACCTCATCTTCCTTCAAAGATGACAATTTGTGTAATGTCAGGTGAGCAAGATGAATCATAATCGCCATTTTTAAAAAATATTTTCTTGATAAATGTCTGACAGTCCATTGAAATCTGATATGATCAAGTGACATGTACTCAAATGAGTGAAAGAGCAGTCTCAATGCAGAGGATCAGTGTCTGAAACTCATGACAAAAAGTTAGCGGACACCAGGGCAGACACAACTCTGGCCATAAAGTTGCCTGCCCCATTTTTCACAACTTGAAACACAATAAGACTAATTGCAAAAAAAACATTGTTGCATTGTTTGCATTTGCATCCAAAATGAAAGGTCATCAATCCCCCCCCCCCCCCCCATATTTCTGGTCATAGGTCCCGTGTGCAGCGCCTGCGTGGACAACTTTGGCGCTCGCCCCGTCACCTTCTTCAGCGGCGTCATGGTGGCCGGCGGCTTGATGCTCAGTGCCTTCGCTCCCAACGTCCAGTTCCTCATCTTCTCCTACGGCGTCGTTGTCGGTAAGAGAGTTGGGGGGGGGGGGGGGGGGGGGGGGGGGCATTTAACTCATTCACTGCCATTCCAGAATTTATTCGGGAATTGAAAAGCATGATATGTAGCGCCATTCCCAAATGTGTTCAACTGTTTTTTTTTTTTTTTTTTTTGCCGGGGGTGCCAATAAAGCGCTGGCCAGACAACACGCCAAAAATTCCCAGACACCAAAAACTCCACAAAAAATGCGACCACGAAAATCCCAAATTTGTCTTCATTGACGATGATACAAAATGTGAAAATTCTTTCAAAATGATACCCTCAACAAAACCGATTATTCACACCATTCATAAAAAAAGACAATAAAAAATTTATATATATTAAAATATATAAATAAAAAAATCCATCCCAATGACACAAAAACCACCAATTTGACTCCAAATCTTTCCAAATGATTTTTCATTCATCATTTCACGCGACCATAAACGCAATTTCTCCAGAAAGAGCCCCCGTCTAGCTTGCAACAAAAAAACATTTCTTGTTTTTCATGACGGATGAAAATTGCTCTGACGCCTCTTGTCTGCCTTTTTTGTCTACACGTCACGTTAGGTCTGGGCTGCGGTCTGGTCTACGCCGCCACCTTGACGATCACCTGTCAGTATTTTGACAAGCGACGCGGCCTCGCCCTGGGCATCGTCACCACAGGTAGCGCTCATGCCTCCTCCCGCTCTTCTCCGGTTGTGCGTGTTGACTGTTTTTACGTCTGCGTCGCCGCTTGCCAAACGGGGGGTGGGGAACTTCCTTCCGGGGGTCGACACCCATTTACTTGTTGAAAGATTCGGGTTATCTCGAAATCCGCCGTCTAACCTCGTGTCGGCCAAAGGAGCCAAATGCGGACGGCTGCCTGCGGGGCCGCGCTCGCCGCTTTCAAAATGGCCGCGAATGGCACGATTGGGGTGACGTCCATCCCGAGCTCGTCGCTTCCTGTTTAAAGTCCACGTCCGCACCCAGATTGACGCAGGAAGCCATTCTGACTGTCATATTTATTTTATTTCATATTCATTCGAGGGGACTGCAGGAATGAGGCGGGGGAGAGTAGGGGTAATCTTGAGCAAACCCCAATAAAATAACCTCAGGATTAGAAGAGTTTAGTATTTTTCATTCAAGGTCATTTGTTGTTTCATTTTGACTGTCACATTTTTTGGAGCAAATTTGGTTATTTTTGGAAAATACTTATGACAAAATATGGTCTACTTTTTTAATCTTTGGAAAATACTTAGTTTCAGTGTTTGTTTTATTTTCTCATTTTTTTAAAGATTTTTTGCAGTATTTGTTGTGCAAAAATGAATAAATCACAAAATATGGTCTAATAAATATTTATTTATTTTTGGAAAATGTTTAGTTTTAGTGTTAGTTTTATTTTATTATAAATACATGTCATCTGATTTTTTAAATATATTAATTTACAAGGACAAAATGACAGTTTTGTTGCAGTTTTAGTTTTCTATAGTTTCAGCCCGTTTAGTTTTGTACTTTTCTTTTAATTAATGTAATTTAGAGTGGTATTTTTAATTTTTTTATGTATTCTAAAAATATCATTTTTCCACTTGAGTTATTTTGTTAGTTTGAATGAACTATCACAACCTTGGTGTTTCTCGCGTGGAGTTTGCACCCAAACGCCGCAAATGAAGACCAACGCCATTGAATCTCCATCTCCGATCTTGTACCCATTTTTAGTGTCCTTGAGAGTTTTGAAAGGCGCTTATAAATGAAATGTATTATGGGGACCTGGGAACGGTTTATTCTCCTTTTAATGTTCTCCTATGGGAAATTAACGTTTGGCATACACACTTTTCACCCCTCCAGGCACCAGCGTGGGCGCCTTCATCTACGCCACGGCCCAGAACGAGCTGATCGTTGTGTACGGCCTGGACGGCTGCCTCCTGATCATCGGCGCCGTGGCTCTCAACCTGATGGCCTGCGCTGGCTTCATGAGGCCCCTGGACATGCCGGGCTACTACCTGAAACGCCGGGCGGCCCTGGAACGCAACACCCAACGGCAGCTGACGGCGCCGGGTTCTGCCACCACCGCCGCCGCGTCTAAAAACCCGACGGGGAAGGAGCTTTTCATCACCCCGGACGGCGGCGTCCAAACGAGAAGCGGCGTGACGAAGGCCCTGACCAGAAAGAAGCGGGCCTACCGCGACTACATGAGCTCCACGTACGAGCTGCTTCAAAACCAAAGCATGGTGGCCTTCTGCGTCGCCGTCTTCCTGTTCAGCCTGGGAGCCTTCCCGCCGGTGCTGCTGATCGAGGACGTGGCGCAGAGCCGGGGCTTCGTGGAAGAAGTGGCCGCCATCCCCCTGGTGTCCGTCGGCGCCGTGGCCACCTGCGCCGGCAAGCTGGCGCTGGGCGTCCTGGCGGACGTGAGCTGGATCGACGGCATCTACCTGTACGCCTTGAGCGTGTTCGCCGGGGGGGTGGCGCTCTTGCTGATCCCCGTCATTCCCAGCTACTCGGGGCTGCAGCTGGCGTCGGCCGCGCTGGGTTTCTTTTCGGGCAACTGGTCCATCACTTCCTACGTGACCACCCAGACCGTGGGCTTGGACAGGCTGACGCAAGCCCACGGAATCGTCATGTTCTTCGGCGGCTTTGGCATCATGCTGGGACCGCCCGTTGTCGGTAAGTCATCCTTTCGCTACATAGGGCGCCGCTGTCACAGTCAAGGCCCGCCGCATTCATTCTTTCGGCCCGCAAATCAAACTTGTGAAATGCCATCGCGCTTGCCAAAATCCTCACCAAAATGTCATCTTTTTGGATGTAAAGCAGTCATTATTCTCGACTTTACATTGGAATATGTTGTTGTGCGCTCTAAATGTCATATGTGAAGAAGGAGAGGAAGAAACCTTCTAATGGCTTCCCCAAATTCATGTTGGCCCTTGAGAGGGAACCGCAACTACAATGTGGCCCCAGCGCGGCAACAAAATGACATCGGAGAATTGTCCTTCCAAAAGTCAAGAAATTAACAAAAAAAAATAAGCCATTCATGATGCAATTCATCAATTAAGCCACTCGTCATTCAATTAGTAAATTTATGAATAAACCACATAGTAAATAAATAAACGAGTGACTTAATTATGCAACTAATTAATGTATTGCATAATTAGCCAAACATGTAATTAGTTAACTAATAATAAATACATTAGTTGCTAAATTAATAAGATGCTGAATTAATTATGTAACTATATAGTTAGTAACAAATTAATAGCTCATTTAATTAGTAAAGTAATGAATAATAATTAAATGAATTGTTAATTATGTAACTAATTATTTACTGTATTAAAAAATAATCAATCATTTAATTAGTTAATTGATCATAAATGAATGCACTTTTAAATAATTACGTAATTAATTTAATGAAGTAACCAATTAATCAATCATTTCATGAATAAATTCATTAATAAACAATAGACATACAGTAAAGTCTCGTTATATCGATATTCAAGGGAGTCGGAAAAAATATCGATATAACCGGGACTATCGATATATCCGACCCTGTTTGCATGTAATTTTCTCCGTGCGTGCATAGAAATAGTATCGATATAACCGGGACTATCGATATATCCCATACCCAGACTTTACTGTACATACATAAATAAATTCAAAAGTCATCCACAATACATGGGACCTAAGCGCCCCCAAACTGGCTTTGTTTCATGAAACTGGACCCCACTTCCTGAAAAGGCATGAATATAGAATACGTATTTCTAATATTTATCATGGTAAGAATAAATAACTCCATCAATCGTCACCTTTTTAGGTTGGTTCTTTGACTGGACGCAGTCTTACAACTTGGCGTTCTACTTCAGCGGCAGCTGCGTTTTGCTGGGAGCGCTGGTTCTCTTCCTCTTCACGCTGCCTTGCCGAAGGGGGAAAGCCTCGCCCGACGACGCCCGGCCGGACGTCCAGTACACCGGCAACTGCGACAAGGTGGCCTCTGTGGCGTGAAGACGGCGAGCACGCTGGGGCGCTCGGCGACCGTTGAAGAGCACGCTTGCTTTGCCCCCCTGGCAACTGCTGCCGGGTTTCCATCTTGTAGGGGGAAACCTGGCTTGCATTTCTCAGGTTCACGGCCAAACACACATTGCACATCAGCTGAAGGAACAACAGCGCCGTAGGTGGCGCTCTCTTCTTTTTATAGCCTCATTTTACGAGGCGCTGCCAATCGACCGTGGAGTCCCCAAACGGCTCTTGAACTTGAAACGACTGAAAACAAAACAAAAAAACACGCTTAACTCATTCACCGCCATTCCCCAAAACTGTTTGGCTTTTGTTTTTTCATGCTTGGGACCTCAGGCAATGTTTTTTCTTTTCCACAAGGGGGCAGCATTTGCCTTTTTTCCGTGATAGCGCTTTAGTCCAGCTTCTGCTGTTGTTAAAGTGCCATGTTCACCAAGATGTATGCATTGTATTGTTTTGTACAGCCGCCCCCATTTCAAGCTCAGATAACTCCAGACCCATGTCATTTAGGAAGTAACTCTTTTTTTTCTGATGAAAGAAGAGAGTCAAAGGTTTCTTGCGCTACGTTAAATGTTTATGTCGTCCTAAAACTCAATATTCTATGGGTCCTGCAATTTGAGTGAGAATGACAAAAGCCCTGACACTGGATTGGACACATTTTTTTGCACATCGTCTGGCAGTGAATGAGTACCGTTTATTATTATTTATGATGTACACTTGAATTGCACCTTGTACACAACAAAAGCACTGCTGATGGGCAATGGACAATGCACACACCTTGCTTTGTCCCGGGTTCCCCCCCACCCACTTTTCAAAGGCGAATACCCAACCATGTGCCACACCTGCACAATCCACTGAGCTCTGACGTAAAGAGACACCGCCGCGTATTGATTGACACCATCGGCGGCATTCATTTAACCATATTTTTTTATGTCTGTGTTGAATTTTTGTTTTCACTTTCCATCAAGTGTACCTAATGTATCCTTTTTGTTAAGGATCAGCACATGAAATGCTTATTTTTCCCCCATCTCCTTTTGGGATTGTTTTGACCAGGCTGGTCCTTTAGCGTGCATTTTTTGTGTGTATGTTAGTATCTGCACAGATTTGTTGTTTTATTCGACATACTTTTTGTATTCGCACTGGTTTAAGTCCCATGTACTAGAAACTTGTATACATGCCCCTGGCTGTCGATTTATAAATTATGTCTTAAATTAGACGTGTGTGTTTATATATATAATCACAGGTAGGTTTTTCAGGATCACCTGAATGTTGGTCAGGTGACCATTGAAAATAGTTGCAGTAGCACGTACATTTTTTATGTATAAATGTTTATGAATGCTTACCTCATAGTTGACAGGTTTTCAGTTTTTTTTAATTTAATGTGTTTTATTCTGGTACACCTGCTTCCTACCACACCCCCAAAACGTTTAATTTTAATTTAATTACGATACGAGATCATCCCCCAAGCTAACACTGTTTATTTACATGTCATTTATGCTAATCACACAGCCGTGACGTGAATTACGGGCGTGGTTTATTACGTCGTCAAACACGGAAGTGGCTGACCGCGATAACGCCAGCGTTCTTCAAACAAAGCGTCGACATTACGCCACTTTCAAAGAAATGGGTCACGCGCACGCGACGCCATTAATTACGTGTAAATTAACAGATAACACCAAAAATAACCTGTCGAAATGTCATTATTTACGTTTCCGTCTTAAACCCGGAAGTTGTAAGCGTTCGTAAAGTCGCGCGTGCTTTTGGCTCCGACGTCTTGCAGTTTAGTATCCGTTTTCCTTTAAAACCGCTTGTGCGTTACTTAGTTTTTTTAGCGAAAGTTGTGGTGAATTAGTATGTTGTTCGATAGATTTTTTTAGGGGTGGTGTGCAGCCAAAGATGACCTCATTAATTAGTCCCTAATCGTTACAAAATGGCTGCCTCGAGCTATTATCAATTGAAGAACGCATTCAAAATATCCTGAAAAACGTTCGGCGACATTCGCTGAGAGGAAATGGCAGCAAATAAAGAAACGCAACACAAATAGCAGCAAGCGTCCAGTGCTTGATGCTAATGCATTAAACATGGGAGAAAAACTTTCATTATTCTACGTAAGTAAAACTACCATCGCTTATTTCCGCATTTTTTACATTTGGAGGTGTCGAAACGGTCAGTCGTTTCGAAACGATTTACTGTAATTTTCACTGAAAGACAAAACGTTTTCATTTTTTCACCACGAACATGATGGCACACCTGCCCGCCCGCCCCAACACCATTGTGATGTTTACAGTTTGAATCTTGAATATATTTTGCTTTAGAATCATAGTTAGTGATCTTTGGAATTTCACATTATGAACGTGTGCCGATGTAGTCAAACCAGGAGTGTCTCTGTAGCTAAAATATACGGCCAGCCATGACCGTTCACATAATGTTATCTTCTCTCCTTGACAGCGTGAAAAGTCTTCGGCGATAAGGCTGTGGTTCAGACTCCATTTCAATCCGGATTCAACAACTCCTGCGCGGGTCCCAAAATCTGGAGTGGGGCCTGCGTGCGTATTTGGCATTTCCCTACAGACCCTGCGACAACACGGGAAGACGATTCAAGGCGTCCCCCTCGTCTTAAGAGATATGGTGGAGTTTTTGGAGAAAAACGGTAACCGCCGCGGCGCCGCGTCCACTTGTGAGTCATCCCCCCGCGTGTTTATGACTGCCGTTTTCCTTTGTCTTGTCGTTTAGCGATGGACTCCAAAGATCTTTTTTGCGTGGGGGGCTCGGTGGTCAAGATCCACCAACTGAGACGACGGCTGGATCGTGGCGAGAAAGTCAACCTGGACTTGGAACAAGTGTCCACTGTGGCTTCGCTCCTCAAGCTCTTTTTTCAACAACTGCCTGACCCCATCGTGCCCGAGTACCAACGCAGGAATCTCGTGCAGAGCTTCAGAGGTCAAATCTCCAACTGCCGTGGCCTCTCTCGCTTTTATTTTGTAAAGAATTGTGATGTATTTTGTGATTTGAGCGAGCAATGTCTGACTTTTTATGGGCATTTTAAGTGCATCCGCCCTACTGTAAAATGGCCGCGCTGTGTCCGATTCCCAGTCTTTTCTTTTTTTAGCCAATCCAGACGAGGCCCAGTTGAACTTGTCGTTGAAAAAACACCTGTGCCGCATTCCGGATGACAACCTGGCCGTCCTCTTGTACTTTGCCGACTTCCTTTCCAGGGTGGCGGCTTACAGCCAATTGAATCGCATGACGGTGGACAAGCTCGCCACCGTTTTCGGACCTTGCATCTTTCAGTAAGTCGTTCAGGGGGACCTTGAATGCTGCCTAATGGGGTGCCGTGCCGTGCCGTGCCGCGCCGCTACGCGACGTCTGAACTTTACTTTGGGTCAATGGGAGGCAATTAAAATGGCGGTTGGGGCTTGTTTGAGCCTCATGTGGCCTTGGCGAAGCCGCTCTTATTTTTACACGTTGGGAGATTTTGATGACGTCGCCTTCGCTCATGTGAATTCACATACCGATGACGTCAAAAGTAACGATGACAAAATGGTAGCCATTCGCACCTAGGTGGCTGCCTTGTTGCCATGGTGACCTCCCCCTCACACTATTTAACGGTCTTTTTTTCCAATTTAGACTTTAAGGGGGAAAAATCCAATGACATCCCCCTTGAAAAAATACATTTTCCATAAGTAATATTTTGTAAAATGATCGATCAAATGATCAATTGGCTCTTTCGGATCTCGAGACGCTGCCGTCCAATCAAATGACGTTTGCGCTATGCGCCATCGTGGCCGCTAGATGGCGGCGTTTGACAAAGTCGAGTGTTGTCTCTTTGCCAGCGTCCCCCCAGGTCCAAAGATGCTGGAGGAGCAGAACGTTTGCAACACCGTCATGGTCCATCTTCTTCGGAAGCACAAGATCCTCCCTTTGCCCACCACCGTCTCTCAACCACCTTCCCCGGAGTCCTCCAACCCTTTCTGAGGTGACTTTTGACCTTCTTGCCCCCCAAAAAGAGTAACTATATTATAATAAAAAAAAGAAAACAATTTAATACATTATAAATACATAAATAATCGAAATCATAAAAATAACAACAATATTTAAAATAATAAAAAACAACAAATACATGAATACATCATTTTTAGTATGAATGTCAGATCTGGATTTGTATTTGTTTATTTATTGTATCGCCCTCCCAAGAGCAATACAATGGCACTTTTTCCGCTGATGATTTGTTCCAGCTTGTGGTGAGCACGTTCTGATCCCGGAATTGATTGACACCATCTGAGTCACGCTGGATTTGCTAAGCAAAGCGCATTTTTGTGACTGTTCAAAGAGAACCTTAGCTTAGCTATTAAGTGTCCCGCAATTAAATGCTAGTGGTCCAGGACACCCCCCCCCCCCCAGCTCCAAAATGGATTTCCTCAGCCCTCTTCATAGTTTGGCTTCAGTGCAGGCCTGCCATTAACGTTCAATAAAATTTCAATGTGGTGTGTCAGCGATACTCCAATGAGTTGACATTGTCACTCAAAAAATATCAACGACGCCTTTGGCAGCTCATATCGCGTCATGAGGATTGACGAAACGACTGGAATGATATTCCGCCCTGTCCGCGAGGCGGTGCATCGGAAATGCCGCGAGTGGGTTTCAGAATAAAAGTCAAACAGGAAGCGGGAGGCGCCGTAATCTCGCAAGCTTAACAGCGTTCTAAAATGCGCTTGTTCGTTCGGCGTCAAATGTTTTTCGTGTTTGTCGTACTTGTTGGGATCAACACAGGCGGCGATTTTGTATGCATAAAATCTCCGCGTCAATGAAATTGCTCGTGATTTTCACTGACGTGGCTCAGAGTGTCTGAATGGCGTGACCAAACAAGTCTGTGTCGCTTCGGTATAAAGTTGTGCCTTTTAGTTGAGCCCCCCCTAAAAAAAGTGTCCTGGCCGACATTGTTGTTGTTTTCATCCCCCGTTGACATGACGTGATTTCTTAAGACGTTCTCGTCCTCCTTTGCGCTAGCTTGACACGCTTTGGCTTGGCTCGCCCGCGCGCTCGCTCGTGACAAATGGCGACGCCTGCCCACGGACACGCTTTGGATCTGATTCCGGTCCAAATAAGAACCGAGCCGCCGTTGGGGGTTGCGGGGTGACCTCTTTGGGTGGCTTGCACCCTGCTTCCAGAGTGCAGAGCTGCGGGATAGCTTGTGTCATTTTTGGGCCTCGCTCATGTCACGCATGACGAAATCACAAAACACGCACGCGGGAGTACACGACATTCGGAACGGATTTGATTCAATATTGATGATAAATATCGACGCCGTTTGTCTCGTCATTTTATTCACTCAAGCACGCAGGAATGATTCGTTTGAATTGAGTTCGTTGCTATTCATCTAATATGCCCTGTTGCGTTTTATGCATTTGACTGTAAAAATCAGGACCACCCGAAAAATAAAGAAATATGTACGTGAAAATATTAACAGAAATATACATGTACACAAATAAATAAATACGTCAATATGTAAATGCATATATAGATAAATACACCCATAGACACATATACATAAATAAATTAAATAAATGCATCCATACACGCATACTCACAAATAAATAAATACATCAATAGAGTTATGACCAAAATATGAGTGTCAACACCCCATAGCTGGGGAATCATAATCACTGGCTTCGATTTGCATTTTTTAGTCATTTTTGGAAGAATCTATTTTTTGTATGTGTGTGTCACGTGTCTATGCGTGAACATGCACACGCAAAATGTTCTTTTTAAAATATTTTAGGATCATTTTTGTTTTGTTTCGCAATCTAGGCCCTTTTTAGCCTGATCCGCAACAACAATTGATTCTAGGTTCCGACGATTGTGACATGTTTTGTACAGTCGCCCCCATTTCAAACTCAGATAACTCCAGACCTATATCATGTAGGAATTAACTCCTTTTTTTCTGGTGAAAGAAGACGGTCTGATGTTTCTCACGCTGAATTGATGTTTGATGTAGTCCTAAAAGTCAATATTGTGTGCGTCCTGAAATTCGAGTGACAATGACAAAAACCCTGGCACTGCAGTGGACACATTTTTGCACATCGTCTGACTTGAAGAAGAAGAAAAAAAAAGAATCGTTGCCGTGGCCGCTCTTGCATCGGGATGTCAATCATCCTGCACGTCGGCATTCGGGGGGGCATTTGTTTTTTGGGTCTCTTCTGTGTCCTTTCTTTATGCGTACATGTGACACACTGTGTTTTGTCTCCCTTCAGGCCAAAGGAAGAGCAGGAGGTGCTGACGCTTCTCCTGACACACACACACACACACACACACACGCACGCACACACTTACACAGAAAAACACGCACATTGACAAGTCCAGTGGCGATGACGTCCAAGGCGTCCCTTTGTCCTGGCTGGCTGCCATTTTTAGACCTTTGACGCTCTTGTAAGTCTCCATTTATTGATCTTAAAGTTGCGTCTTCAAGCCCACTTGGTCGTGTCCCCCTGCCCGCCACCACCTTTCCTCATGACGCACTGCGCTGTGTTTGTTTTATTTTATTTTTATGAATGAACAGAGCGGGAGCGTGAGAAAGCAGCATTGGAAGCCATGATGATGACGTCAGAGCCCCCCCCCCCCCCCCCCCCCCACAAAAGGGCTTCTTTTTTTTCATTGCCGTGACTCCCGCAGCGCCGTCGTCGGCTGGCTCCGACAGCGTTGCCGTGGCGACCCACCCGCCCATCATCATTTTCCTCCCTCGCCGAGCACGCGCTCGCACACCCACGCCGCACGGGCGCTATTCCCGCCGCGCCCCGCTTCCTTCGTGCCGGTGAAGAATCCACGTGGAGGCAGTGGAGCGGGGAATGCCGGCCTGGTGGCGCCGTGCCGCGTATTCCCGCACGATGGACTTTGCTGGCGGATCCTCCGTTTGTGACTTTTGGCCGGGAGACGTGAGTGAAGGACGCCGTCTGTGACGACTGGACG
Source organism: Hippocampus bargibanti (assembly GCF_051943395.1). Taxonomy (NCBI): domain Eukaryota; kingdom Metazoa; phylum Chordata; class Actinopteri; order Syngnathiformes; family Syngnathidae; genus Hippocampus; species Hippocampus bargibanti. Next base: position 22,550,341 of record NC_142746.1, on the reverse strand, counting down.
CGGCGTGACGCCTTTTTTCCCGGGAGCGTCCTCCCCCGGCCCCCACGCTTGATTCCTCCTCCCCCGGCCGGACGTTAGAAGCTGAGGGAAGTGGCCATGTTCTGCTTCTGCTTCCAGAGCCCCTCCGTCAAGCTGCAAGCCCTGGAGGCTGATTTGAGTCCCCCCGACTTGGAGCGGAAGGAGCACGAGACGCTCCACCGCTCGCCTCCGACGACGCCGCTTGAAAACATCAGCGACGGTGAGAAATAAGCTCCCGTTTTTGCCCGGCCACGGACGCCGTGATTACAAAGTCATTCTTTCTAACCAGATTACTACATCAGAAGGGCGTCCCTTCATATGGATGACAATAAATATTCATTTTTATAAATTAGAATAACATTTTCCTTTAGTATTTCTTTCACTTCACCCCAAAAAATTGGGAAAAATGTCACATTTCTCCCCTCCCATTTAAAACTGTTGACATCTTGCATAGTAAATAAATAAATGTAAAAAATGGATGGATGATGGATAAATAGACAGACAAATAAATACACAAATAGATGAATAAATAAATACTTAAATCAAATTCATAAAAAAAATAATAAAAATAAAACTGATAAAGAAATAAATGAAACGGATGAAAACAAATAAGCACACAATAAAAAAACAAACAAACAAATAAAAATGGATGGATAGCAAGTAAATAAATACATAAAAAAACACAAATAAATTAATTAATTAATAGAACAAATAAATACAATGTAGTGATAGATAAATATAAAATAAATAAAAATAATGGATAAGTCAATAAATCATAAATAAACATAGATAAATGATCACATAAACAAATCAATAAAATGTAGGGATAGATGAATGAATGAAAAGAAAGAAAAAGTTTCCACCGTATTCCACCTGCATTGAAAGTGAGTTGTGTGTGTGTGTGCGTGTGTGTGTTGCAGTGGCCAGCCCGTGGCAGCATTGTTGGTGTCCTCCCGCCGCGCCCACCGCGGCCGCCGCATCCCCCCCTCCCGAGGACGACCCCCCGACGGGCTCGCCAAGCGCTCCCCCCCTGCTGTCCCTGTCGGCTTTCGGCAGCGGCGAGTGCCCCGTCCCGTCGCCTCGCTGCCCCAACTTGAGCGGCAGCCTTCGCTACCACCTGGACCCCGACGCTGCTCCGTCGCCGCCGTGCTCGCAGCATCTTCGCATGTGAGGAGACCCTCTTCAACCTGACCGCAAATACAAACGTCACTACTCGCATCAATGCCATGAACGTGGGCTCTCTCTCGCTAGCAAATACTCGATAGCTCTTTCTAGCTAGCTCTCTCTGGTTAGCAAATACTAGATAGCTCTCTCTAGCTAGCAAATACTAGCTAGCTCGTTCTAGCTAGCAAATACTAGCTAGCTCGTTCTAGCTAGCTCTCTCTAGCTAGCAAATACTAGCTATCTCTGTCCACCTAGCTCTCTTTAAATAGCTCTTTCTAGCTAGCGCTCTCTAGCTAACAAATACTAGTTAACTCTTTATATTGGATATTGGATATTGGATATGCCTTTATTAGTCTCACAGTGGAGAAATTTATAGCTAGCTCTCTCCAGCTAGCTCTCTAACTAGCACTGTCTGGCTAGTAAATACTAGCTATCTCTCTCCACCTAGCTCACTCTAGCTACCTCTCTCTAGCTAGCTCTCTCTAACTCGCTCTAGTTTGCTTTCTGTAGCTCTCTCTCTCGCTAGCTCTCTCTATAGCTCACTCTCTAGCTCTCGAGTTAGCTCTATCTCGCTTGCTATCTAGCTAGATAGCTATCGTTAAATCATTTCTGCTCATATTCTGTAAGAAGGAATAAACCATTGCGGGAGAAGGAAGGGGTGTACACTCTGTGATACAATTGTGCTAGCTGAAGCATTTTCATGTTTTTTTTCTCAGTGAGTAAATTTCGACTAGAGGAATACAATTTTTTTCAGCAATATCTTGAGGAATGTGTATTTCCATAGATGTGTCAAAAAAGCAACAAGGTTATTTCTATAAATAAAAGAAAAGGGATTCGAGACATCATAACTGGTAAATATTCCTCTCTTATTTCCTTTTAAGCAATGCTTGTTTTCGAATGTTCTTTTTCTTTTTGGAGTTGTCGGCCTCGATCGAGCCTCTTTGCAAACGCTTTGTCTATCTTGTTCATTTCTTGTTGTTGTCGTTGTTGTCGCTGGCCAGGGCGCGCCGCAGCGTCCGCGCCGACGCCGGCGACTGCTCCTTGTCCGTGTTGAGAAAACACGTTCAGACTTTGAGGAGGAGGATCAGACAGCTGGAAGAGCATTTTGAGCACGAGCGCCTCAAGGTCAACCGACGCCAAAGTCCAAGCCGCAAGCTAGCTAACTTCATCCTTTGCTTGTTGCTTTTTTCTTTAACATTTGATGTTGTATTTTCCAGCCATCCTTTTGTGACAAAAGCGCCCATCCCGAAGTTGCCCGACTGATCAAGGAGCTTCTGAAGAGCCGCAAGCAGCTAAAAGGTCACTTAGCTTAAGCACTTTGCTTTGAGCCACCCCCCCCAAAAAAATCCATCTTTTTATTTTTATTTTATCAAAACATGGTTTGTTAAGGCCTAGTTAAGTGACTATTTAGCCAGCTAGTGTATCCAGCCATCTGGCTAGTTAATTAACTAGGTAGCTAGCTACTTATGTGGCAGGTTAGCTAGCTCGCTAGCTAGCCAGCTAGCTAGATAGCCATTGTATCCATCCATCTATCTATCTTAGCTATCTGGCTAGTTAGCTGGTCAGTTATCGGTCTATTGAGCTGGCTAGTTAGGTGGCTATTTAGCTAGCATACCCATCCATCCATCTGGTTAGTTAACTAGATAGCTGGCTAGTTAGTTGTTTAGTGAGCGAGCTAGCCATCATATCTATCCATCTATCTATCCGGCTTGTTAGTTAGCTAGCTGGCTCGTAAGTTGGTCAGTTAGCTGGCTAATTATCTGTCTAGTTAGCTGGCTATTTTAGTAGCTATTTAGCTAGCATACCCATCCACCTATTCATCTAGTTAGCTCTCTGTCTAGTTAGCTGGCTATTTAGTTAACTGGTGTCATCCATATATCTGGCTAGTTAGTTAGCTGACTCTCTGCTCCCGTGTCCTTTTGCGGTGACGGCGGCGCAGAGCTGAAAGTGTGTCAAGCGGCGACGGGCGTCTCCAAGGCCGCTTTCGACCCGGCGCCGCAAGCCAGCGAGGCGGCTCACCGCCGCCGCCTCGACAACAACGCCAACGTGGAAGAAACGCTGCGCCTTATCGGCGCCGCGCTGAGCGACAGGCGACGGGAACTCCGCCTGCCCGACACCGTCGAGGTTCTTTGACCTTTTCTCCATTTGATGACGACAAACGTGTCGGTGACGCCTTTTGGTCGTCGTGCAGGAGATGAACCGATGCCAGATGAGCTTGGAGAAGTCCGGCCTGCAAAAGGCGCTGCTCTACTTTGAGAGTCTGCACGGACGCCCGGTACAAACTCATTTGGGGCGCGATCCGTTTTGCAGCCTTTCCAAAAGCTTTTTTTTGGTTTTGTGTCTTTAGTGCAGCGTTAGCGAGCAGTCGCTAGTCGGACCGCTATACGAGCGCTATCGCCTCCTCAAGGAGCTGCTGCTTTCCTCCGCCACCCCCACGCTCATCACCACCATTGTGAGTACAGAAATAAGCACAGCCTCTCACTCATCGTGAATGACAACCAAAATCCTGTTTGTTGCTCAACAAAAGAAATAGCGAAAACATTTGAAGACGGGGAAAAAAGTCTTCAGAAATTGCTAACATGCGAATCAAATGACAGCACATTTGGAAGTTGTCTTGATAATAATAATAATAAAAATACATTTAAGTTCCAAGCACCTTTCACAACACCCAAGAACACTTTACAATTAACATACTTGGCAATAAAGATGATTCTGATTCTGATTCTGAAAGTAACTGATTTCAACTAAACCGTGAATGCCATTTTAAACAGATGTTTTTTTTTCATGAAAATCAATGCAAGATCACGTTTATTTTCTTTTTTCTATTAAAAAATGACAAAATTTGGAAAAAAAAGAAAAAAAAGAATGCTTATAATTCTTAGTGTATTTTGCTGCCCTCTAGTGGCAATGTGAGTATACTACACGAAACCATACCCGTGCGCATTATTGAAGCTATTTTATTAATAGTAATAATAATATTTTAAAATAATGGTGATAATAATTTATAATAAGTTATTATAATAATACTTAAAATACTATTTAAAATACTAATTCAAATAATAATAATTTAAAATAATAGTAATAATAATTTATCTTAAGTTATTATAATAATAATACTTAAAATACTACTACTACTAATAATAGTAATAATACATTTGATTTACAAGCATCTTTTAAAGCTCTCAAGGATTTCTAACTATTATAAAAGCAATAAGTGGTGCTCACGTGCCATCTTAGGAGGAAGAGGGCTCGGACGAAGACCAACCAAACGATCAAAACCCAAGGCAGCGTTGCGGGCCTTCAGAGGGGCCTTCAGAGGGGCCGCTGCCACCTCCCATTTCGGAAGCGTCCGACACGCCGCTGGTGTCGCCTTTGGAGGAAGTCAAGTGTCTCCAGCCGCAGATTGTCACCATGGCGACACTCCATGAGGCGTCCAGGTATGGATTGCGTGCACTTTGCACTTTGCACTTGACACCCCTCGAATCACTTCGATTCTTGGCCAAAAAAAAGGTCCTCACCTGATTTACGTGACTTTTATTTTCCGTGCAGATCAGAATTACTGGATCATCTGCGGGTCACCCGCTTGGAAAAACGCAGGGTCCACCGAGCACTGCGGGACTTTGAGGAGCTTTTCTATAGCCTGAGTGGCAGGTACGCATTTGCCCACAAAGAAATGACACCCCCCGCCTCTTTTTTTTTTTTTTTTTGGATGTTTCTTTCATTAAGCCAAGTCGTTGTTCGTCACAACAAAAACAACCAAACACGATAAAGTACATTTTGGAGTCACCTGGCTTGGGGTTTTTAGTTTTATTTTTATTTTGTCTTGGGTTGCATAAAAAATCTTGAGTGCGGCCAACTTTAGTTTCACTGATGGACATTTTTTTTCCCACAAGAAAAAAAAAAAAAAAAGATCTATTAGCTTAATGCTAACACATAATGCAAAATGTCATTGACGGGCTAACGGAAGCAACGCTGACGTTGCCTGAGTTAGGAACCTCGTTAGAAAGACAGTGTATCAATCAATACTCATTCTTTATCCTCTCCCACTGCAAAAAAAGGAGGTGGGGGGGGGGCGACTTCCACACTTTTTCTGCTCTGTACACATCTGTGGAAAGACTTTTTTTTGGAGTTACACTGTACAAAATGATGTAAGTAAAGTCGACTCCATCCTTCCACAGGGTGTGTCAGAAAGAAGACCGCGGGCCCATGGCGGAGGAGTACTACCAGTACAAGAACCTGAAAGCCAAACTACGCCTGCTGGAGGCGCTACTCAGCAAAAAACAGGACGCGGCCAAAAGCAACTGAGCTCTCAAGAGTTCGTCACGGCCAGGACAAAAAGGTAATTAATGAGCATGCACTTTACAGGCCTTGGAACTTATTTATTTTTCATCCCAAAAAAAGAAGCACAAGATGAAGCAAGTAAGTGGATGTTGTTGTTGAGCTTCAGGAACCTCAATGCAAGCAGGATGTTTTTCTACAGATGGCAATATTCTTGTCCGCGTGTTATTGATGGCACTGACTTTTTTGGGGGGATGTTATTGAGGAATATGCATTTTATATATATAAAAAAAACATTGCATGAAGGAATAAAAGGGCCACACTGAACGGAGGAAAAGAAAATGAGGAAAAAGTCTCAAAGCAATGATATAAAAAAAAGAACCATGTTTGAGTGGTGTAAGGTTACAACCTGTTTTTCTTCTCTCCACAAATGACAACTTTCTTGACAAAAAAAGCCACCAACTTTTGACTTTGTCGTCTCTCGTCAGTGTGAGCATTTGTATCAAATGCCAGCAGTGAAATAGTGTCACGGTTGTGCTATCATGTCTACATAAATATTTTGCTCTATTGATATCAAGATTCATAGAAATACATCTGTCTATATCAATATGTAACAATACAGAAAGATATTTCTCTGTGGATCTTCCCTTGTCAACAGCGACCGATAGGGATTTATATATAGGTATCTTTAAAGGATCCCTATAGCTCCGTCAAGGCTGAATGCAACGACAGATAGATATCAGCTAGCTAGCTGAGATATCAGCTATCTACCGTATATACATCAACTAGTTAGCTAGCCGATATATAGATTGCTGAAAGATGAATAGTTAGCTAGCTAGCTGATGGATGGCCGGATAGATACGGAGCTATATGGATCAATCTATCTCTATGGTGATCTCTCGATTTCTATATAGCTGTATATGGAGCCAAGCCAATTGCCGTTCGCAGTGCGTCGCTCTTCCGCTTTGTGTCAATTGAATGACGCCGCATCCTACTCACCCTTCCCAAAATCAACACGTGCATATGAATGTGTCAATAGGAAATCCATATTGTCTCCCCGACGGCTTTATTTTATTCCTCTTTTTTTTTTGTTGCCTTTCCACCAAACGACGACAACAGTTGCAGAAAAGGTTGTCATGGCGACGACACTCACAGTACACCCGTGCTGCTAAAAAAAAAGGACTGCATCATGCTTGTTTTTTCTTTTTTAAAGGTTATCACGCGTGTTGTCCATCACAGTACACGAGTTCCTACCATTCCGAGGCTTCTTTTGTAGTTGTACCTTTGGTTTTGAGAAATGACAGGAAGCTGTGGCCTCGCAAAGTCACTAGTATCAGTCCAGAGTTGAGAGGTTCAGAGTTGCCCCCCGCCCCCCAACCATTGCCGCTAAAACAAAGAAATTGCACCCGAAAAGTAGTAGTCGTGTTTGTGAAACGGCGGCCATTTTCTCATGTGAAATTGTGTCGACGGGGCTTCGCGTCACTCCACTTTCAGATGCCCGAGCAAATGTCATACATAGATTTATTTTAAGATACATTGATCATTATTAGTTATTATACATTGTTTTATACTGCATGTTAATGTTTATATTTGTTGCTGTTTATCTTTTTTTGAAAAGACACTATCTGCGTATCACTTATTTCTCTCTTTGATGCCCGATCAAATGTAAAATGTTTATTATTTATTATGAATTTTATACAGCATATTAATGTTGATATTTTTTGGGAAAAGACGCTATTTGTGTGTGACAGTTGGCTTTTTGATGCCCGACCAAATGTAAAATACTTATTTTCAGATATATTTTGTATTATTTATTTTATACTGCATATTAATGTTTATTTCTTTTGTTTTAAGATGCTATTTGTGTATCACACATTTTGCTTTTTGATGCCCGATCAAATGTAAAATATTTTTTTTAAGATACGTTTATTATGATTTATTTGAAATAATTTTATACCATATTTGCTTTTTGCTTGGCGATTCCGCCCCACCAGCCTTTCATCAAAACATGTTTTCAACTTCCTCTAAAATATGTATTATTTTAAATATTTGGAATTTCTTCCAGTATGAAAACAAAGTGTAAAATTTCAGCGAGGAAAAAAAAAAAAACCCCAACCAAAGTTGGACTTAGCTAGTTAGCCTAGCTAAGCGTCGGCCGTGTGCGTGTACTTGAACCTCATGCAAGTTTTTCCCCGTCCGCAGCGCCCCCCAATCGGTCCCCCCTCGCATCGCCGCTAGCGTCCCACGCTAATATTACAGGTCTTGCAGCTGGGGTCCTTCTTGGCGTTGACGGTGGACAGACTCATGAGCTGATGGCCGCTGATCTCGGCCACCGCGCCCAGCGCCAGGTCCACGGGCTCCGTGTAGATCACCTCCAGGATGACGTCCCGGGCGTGACGGAAGACCAGGCCGTCCCCGTCCCCGTCGGCGCCGTCTTCCCGCCGGCACGTGAGGAAGCGGTTGTCGGCGATGTCGAGGGCGGGCAGCCTCTGCTTGCAAAAGTCGTCCCCCCGCGAGCCTTTGGGCGCCAGCACCAGGATGACGTAGTGGTACGCCGTGTACATGCAGTAGAAGTCGGCAAAGTAGAGGTTAGTGTGGGGGTTGAAGAGGGCGCGGGCGCCCACCTCGAAGCGATGGCGCCCGTACGGCGAGTCCTGCGGGGTTTTGCCCGTATTGAACTCGGTGTTGCAGCTGAAAAAAAGAGCCTCCAGCTTGCCGCTGATGGGCGAGCCGTGGCTGCCGCTGTTGTCCTTCACCGACGGGAGCATCCGGTTGCCCTGCTCTTCCCTGGAACGGCCCAAAAAAAAAACAAGATCAAAATGGTTGATTGAGGAGGAACGAGGAGCCTCCCCGCTCGCCCGCTCGCCCGCCCGCCCGTTGCCAATTTGCACCTGGCGCGCTCAAAGTATTCCTTGTTGTGGTTGCGGTAGAAGACGGAGAAGCGCAGCATGCGCCCGGAGATGGCCTCGGCCTTCGCCAGCAGCTGCTTCAGATGCACCGTGGAATAATCTGAACACAAGGTACACGCCAGACTGCAAACTTCAAGCACTTTTAGTCACTTTTTCACAATTAACGTTCATCCATAATTCAAAAGTCACTTTCCACTCATTCACTGCCATTCCCAAATTTATGAAAAGCCTGATGTAGATAGAGCCCTCCGCACCCTGCCCACCACCTTTTCCAGCTACTCCCCTCAGGCAGGCGCTACTGATCCAGCAGACATTTAAACAGCTTCTTCCCCCAAGCCATTAACTCTTTGAACTTTTTCAACAGTAGCCAAAATGGAACTGTATAGTGCCACTTGGCAGTTTTTTTGACGACGATACTAGTGCAGCGTGTTCTACCGGAAACAAATTCCTTGTGTCTTCTACATACTTGGCAATAAAGGTGATTCTGATTCTGATTCCCCAAAGTGCCGATAAAGCACTGGTCAGACCTCTGGCAGTGTTTTTTCCCTCGCCACAAGGGGGCGGCATTTGCCTTTTGTCCATGTTAGCGCTTTGTTCTGGCTTCAGCTGTTATTAAAGCGCTATATAAATCAATAGGTATTGTATTGTATTTTGGACAGCCGCCCCCATTTCAAGCTCAGATAACTCCTGACCTGTCTGAATTCACTTTTTTTTTTTTTTTAGTGATGAAAGAAGAGTGACTAAGGTTTCTGATGCTGCATCGAATGTTTATGTAGTCCTAAAAGTCAATATTCTGTGGACTAGCCTGGAATTCAAGTGACAAAGTGACCAAGTGCCAGGCACTGGAGCGGATACATTTTTGCACGTCATCTGGCAGTGAATTAACGTCAAGTTAATTGATTATCTAGTCTCTTCTATTTATGTATTTTGGATCTGTTTTGTCCATTCATTCATGTATTTATTAATTACTTTATTTATTCTTATATTATCTATTTGCTATTAATTATCAGTTAGCTAGCTAATCTTGCTATCTAGCTGGCTACGTTGCTACATATCTATTTGATAACTAGCTATCTAGCTGGCTACCTAATTAACTATCTATTTGCTATCTATATGCTAGCTATTAGCGAACTAGCTGAATAGCCAGCTATTAGCTAGCTATCAATTAGCTAGTTAGCTATTAGCTATCTGACTTTCTCACTGGCTATCTATTATCTATCTAACTGGCTATTAGCTAGCTAGCCATTAGCTAACTGGCTATTAGCCAGCTAGCTACCTTTCTATCTATTAGTTATTTCAGGTTGAGTGAACGCTGGCTCATGTGGCTGCCGCTGCTCACCCACAGAAAAACTGATCCTGTGACTGTAAAGTGATGTCGAGGGTTTTGAAAGGTGCTTATAAATGAAAGGGATTGTTATTTTGCATTTGTTTATTTTGTGTGAGCGTATCCATTTTTCCACTGTTGCTTTTTGAGCTGCTGAAGAAGCAGCTTATGCCCCCCCCCCCGTTCCTCCCTTGTCACATGACCTGCTGCCTCCCTTCCCCCAACGTCAATTTGTGGCGCCACGAAATGCCCCTGACCTCCACGTCTACCAGATAAACCGCATCCGCTGGCCGCGCCGCTTTATTTAATCCCCCGCCGCCGCCCTTCATCGTAGCCGCCTCCCATCTGGATGAATCCGGCCGGCTCGCATATTTAATGCGGAGGGAAAAAAAGGGCCTGGTCACATGCGGCGCCGTGCTGGGCGTCTTTCACGGCGCCGTCGCGTAAAGTCGTGATCAAACGGAGAGATTGACACTTTGGACATTTGAAGACAACCAAAAAGCCAGCTAGCTTGACATGCAAAGGCTTAACATCAACGCTTTATCAGCCGCCTTTCGGAATAGCCTGTTAGCCCAATGCTAACATCGAATGTAAAATCCCATCGACAAGCTAATGGTTAGCCCGGGGATGAAATATACAGTATGACGATGCTTAGAGATAATCTATAGATTATTCAACCAGAGGACGACCGATGTTGTGAATTAATCTGCTAGCCCAACGCTCGCATACAATGGAAAATGCAATTGACAAGCTAACGGTTAGCCTGGAGGCAGAATAGAAATAAATGACGATCACCGGCGGTGCAGAACTGGACGATTTCGCTCCACTCGGACACGGCGTAGTCGCCGTCGGCCTGTTTGGACGCCGTCTGGACCGCCACGGTGTACTCGGTGCGCGGGCTGAGGAACCAATGGCCGCGCACCGTCATGGGGAGGGGCACCGCCTTGGCCACCAGCTTCGTCGGCACGTCCTGCAGGGAGACGCCGTCCAACGGACGTCATTCGCATATTGTAGCAAGAACAATCCATTTCATTTCTAAGCACCTTTCAAAACTCTCCAGGTCACTTTACAGTCACAATACAAGTTTTTCTGTGGTTGAGCAGCGGCAGCCACACGCACCAGCGCTCACTCAACCCAGAAATAACTCAAATAAATAAAAAGCTAGCTATTAGATAGCTAGCTAGCTATCTTGATAGATAGCTAATAGATCACCAGCTAGCTAGCAAAGAGATAGTTAATAGATAGCCAGATAACTAGCTAGCTGATAGATAGCTAATAGATAGCCAATGTAAGCTGAAACTGCAGAAACAAAATATTTCAATCTATATAAATCTATTTATTTTTTTTGGTCAGGTTAACTCATTCACTGCCAGACGGTGTGTAAAAATGTCCACTTGAGTGCCAGGGTTTTTGTCATTGTCACTCCGATTCGAGGACCCACAGAAAATTGACTTTTAGGACTACATCAACATTCAATGCAGCGTGAGAAACTTTAGACTCTCTTTCATCAGAAAAAAAAAATGTTAATTCCTAAATGAGATTGCTCTGGAGTTATTTGAGCTTAAAATCATAATAACAATAATAATACATTTCATTTCGAAGCGCCTTTCAAAACTCTCAAGGACACTTAACAGTCACGGGATAAGTTTTGCTGTGGGTGAGCAGCGGGCGCAGCATTCACTCAACCCGGAAGTAACTCAAATAGATAGAAAGTTAGCCAGCAAGCTAATTGATTTCTATTAGATAGCTACATCCCAATTTCCAATTCCCGAATCAATTAGTGAATGGCAGTGAATGAGTTAAAGGGGCGTGGCCTAATGACTTCAGGCAGATCTCATTGGTCGCTTTGTGTACTCGGCTCCAATTTTTCTTTTTTTTTATTCCTCGTTGCGAGTTGTAATTCACAAATGCCACATCACAGTGACCCCCTTTCATCACCGAAGGACCCCCCCCCCCCACCCCCCCACCCTCGCCTACGCGTCAGCCTCGAGGGACAACTGCACCAATAGTTCATCCTCCGCCTAGCAACAACGTGGCGCATTTAATCTCCCCCCGCAAAAAAGAATGGACCTTAAATGACCTTATGTTTAAACTTGTTGGAGTTTTTGTTCTCCTTCTTGTTGAGGTCGATGAAATAATGCGTGATGCGTTCCTTGCCGCGTTGTTCCGTCTCCCAGCAGATCTTGAAGGAGTCGCAGGTGATGTTGCTGATCTCGATGGCGCGCGGGACGGGCAGCTCCTCCGTGTCGGAGATGGCGCCGTCTTGGGATGGACTTCCTGCAAAAAAAGAAAGTTGAAATCTTGCCTTCCACGCAAAGCTCGCCAATCTTTGATGGCTGCCAGTGATGATCCGGCCTCCCCGTTGGCCATTTTCAGGCGAACCGCTGGATGTTGCCGTGGAAACGCATCACCCCCCCCCATTTTTCCAATACGTCCCCAAGCGAAAGGCACATTGAATATTTCAAAATGGTGCTGATTGAACGTGCGCTCTCCATCACAAATCGGCAAAAAATGACATTTGGTCGTCAATATGTTTCAATCTGTCACATATTTCGCACCCTCCTCCCACCCTCGTCACTGGGGGGGGGGGGGGGGGGGGGTGCAAAAAGAGGTCAAAGGGAATGTGAAAACAAGGCTCAGTGGCTTCTTTGTGCAATCGTTGGACGAATATAAACTTTGCGTGTCACGTTCAGGCAACAATGCGCCGTGTGTGTGGGGGGGCAGTTTTCACGCACAGAGAGGGACCAAAATTAAGTGGAATTCAAGAAGTGATTTAGTTCGTGTAGCCTGATAACTAAATGTAGCTCAGGAGCTCGCTCGCTAGCTACTTGGGCTAGCCAGCTAAATGGATGTCACTAGCTAGTGACATAGGGCTAGCTAGCTACCTCGCTTGCTAGCTATTTCACTAGATAGCTAGCGATAGCTAAATGGCCATGTATAGTAAGGCGTTTTTGGCTGAAAAAAATGACCATGTATAGTAAGGCATTTTTTGACGAAAAAAAGACCATGTATAGTAAGGCATTTTTAGCGCAAAAAACGACCATGTATAGTAAGGCATTTTTTAAAGAAAAAAAAACCGACCATGTATAGTAAGGCATTTTTTGACGAAAAAAAGACCATGTATAGTAAGGCATTTTTTGACGAAAAAAAGACCATGTATAATAAGGTGTTTTTAGCCGAAAAAAACGACCATGTATAGTAAGGCGTTTTAGCCTAAAAAAACGACCATGTATAGTAAGGCGTTTTTAGCAAAAAATAACCACCATGTATAGTAAGGCATTTTTTGACGAAAAAAACGACCATGTATAGTAAGGCATTTTTTGACGAAAAAAAGACCATGTATAGTAAGGCATTTTTTTGACGAAAAAAAGACCATGTATAATAAGGTGTTTTTAGCCGAAAAAAACGACCATGTATAGTAAGGCATTTTTAGCGCAAAAAACGACCATGTATAGTAAGGCATTTTTTAAAGAAAAAAAACGACCATGTATAGTAAGGCATTTTTTGACGAAAAAAAGACCATGTATAATAAGGTGTTTTTAGCCGAAAAAAACGACCATGTATAGTAAGGCATTTTTTTAAGAAAAAAACGACCATGTATAGTAAGGCGTTTTTAGCAAAAAATAACCACCATGTATAGTAAGGCATTTTTTGACGAAAAAAAGACCATGTATAGTAAGGCATTTGTAGCGCAAAAAAACGACCATGTATAGTAAGGCATTTTTTAAAGAAAAAAAAACGACCATGTATAGTAAGGCATTTTTTGACGAAAAAAAGACCATGTATAATAAGGTGTTTTTAGCCGAAAAAAACGACCATGTATAGTAAGGCGTTTTAGCCTAAAAAAACGACCATGTATAGTAAGGCGTTTTTAGCAAAAAATAACCACCATGTATAGTAAGGCATTTTTTGACGAAAAAAAACGACCATGTATAGTAAGGCATTTTTTTAAGAAAAAAACGACCATGTATAGTAAGGCGTTTTTAGCAAAAAATAACCACCATGTATAGTAAGGCATTTTTTGACGAAAAAAAGACCATGTATAGTAAGGCATTTTTAGCGCAAAAAACGACCATGTATAGTAAGGCATTTTTTAAAGAAAAAAAACGACCATGTATAGTAAGGCATTTTTTGACGAAAAAAAGACCATGTATAATAAGGTGTTTTTAGCCGAAAAAAACAACCATGTATAGTTAGGCGTTTTAGCTTAAAAAAACGACCATGTATAGTAAGGCGTTTTTAGCAAAAAATAACCACCATGTATAGTAAGGCATTTTTGACGAAAATAACGACCATGTATAAGGCGTTTTTAGCCGAAAAAACGACCATGTATAGTAAGGCGTTTTTAGCACAAAAAAACACAATGGATAGTAAGGCGTTTTTTGACGGAAAAAAACCGACCATACATAGTAAGGCGTTTTAGCCTAAAAAAAACGACCATGTATAATAAGGCGTTTTTAGCACGAAAAAAACGACCATGTATAGTAAGGCGTTTTTAGCAAAAAATAACCACCATGTATAGTAAGGCATTTTTTGACGAAAAAAAGACCATGTATAGTAAGGCGTTTTTTAGCGCAAAAAACGACCATGTATAGTAAGGCATTTTTTAAAGAAAAAAAAGACCATGTATAGTAAGGCATTTTTGACGAAGAAAACGACCATGTATAGTAAGGCATTTTTTAAAGAAAAAAAAGACCATGTATAGTAAGGCATTTTTTGACGAAAAAAACGACCATGTATAGTAAGGCGTGTAAGCCGAAAATAACGACCATGTATAAGGCGTTTTTAGACGACAAAAACGACCATGTATAGTAAGCCGTTTTTAGCACAAAAAAACACAATGGATAGTAAGGCGTTTTTTGACGGAAAAAAAACGACCATACATAGTAAGGCGTTTTGTGAATTGTTCCTTGTTGTGAGAGCGCGAAGAATATCATATAGTGATGCATGTTTTTTAAGAACACAGGAGGGCCAGAGCTGGACTTGAACCCTGAACTTCCTTCTGCATTGCTGAACAAATGCAGTACCCATTCAACTACCAGACCGCCTTGAACCAGCTTCATTTTTTAAACATGAGTCCATGAATTGTGATTTTTTTAATAAAGTTTTTCAACACAGGTCTTTTTTTTGCCCCCACCCCAAAAAAGGAGGCAAGAGGCAGATTCGAACCTTGCACCTCTGCTCTGTGACACAGATGCAATAACCATTTGACTACCAGGCAGTAAGTGCAGACCCTCCTTTTATCAAACACGACAACATGAAGAATTTTGTATGTACAGTCAGGCGTTTTAGCACGAAAAAACCACCATGGATAGTAAGGCGTTTTTAGCCGACAAAAACGACCATGTATCGTAAGGCATTTTTTGAGGAAAAAAACGACCATGTATAGTAAGGCGTTTTTAGCACGAAAAAAAACCAACCATGTATAATAAGGCGTTTTTAACACGAAAAAAATGACCATGTATAGTAAGACGTTTTTAGCCGAAAAAAACGACCATGTATAGTAAGGCGTTTTTAGCACGAAAAAAACGACCATGTATAGTAAGGCATTTTTTGATGAAAAAAACGACCATGTATAATAAAGCGTTTTTAGCCGAAAAAACCGACCATACATAGTAAGGCATTTTTTGACGAAAAAAAACGACCATGTATAATAAGGCGTTTTTAGCCGAAAAAAAACGACCATGTATAGTAAGGCGTTTTTAGCACGAAAAAAACGACCATGTATAGTAAGGCATTTTTAGCCGAAAAAAAAACGACCATGTATAGTAAGGCGTTTTTAGCCGAAAAAAAACGACCATGTATAGTAAGGCGTTTTTAGCCGAAAAAAACGACCATGTATAGTAAGGCGTTTTTAACACGAAAAAAATGACCATGTATAGTAAGACGTTTTTAGCCGAAAAAAACGACCATGTATAGTAAGGCGTTTTTAGCACGAAAAAAACGACCATGTATAGTAAGGCATTTTTTGACGAAAAAAACGACCATGTATAATAAGGCGTTTTTAGCCGAAAAAAAAACGACCATGTATAGTAAGGCGTTTTTAGCCGAAAAAAAACGACCATGTATAGTAAGGCGTTTTTAGCCGAAAAAAACGACCATGTATAGTAAGGCATTTTTTGACGAAAAAAACGACCATGTATAATAAGGCGTTTTTAGCCGAAAAAAAACGACCATGTATAGTAAGGCGTTTTTAGCCGAAAAAAACGACCATGTATAGTAAGGCGTTTTTAGCACGAAAAAAACGACCATGTATAGTAAGGCATTTTTTGACGAAAAAAACGACCATGTATAATAAGGCGTTTTTAGCCGAAAAAAAAACCAACGTATAGTAAGGCGTTTTTAGCCATGTATAGTAAGGCGTTTTTAATAGAAGGCGTTTTTAAAAAAAAACGACCATGTATAGTAAGGCGTTTTTAGCCGAAAAAAACGACCATGTATAGTAAGGCGTTTTTAGCCGAAAAAAACGACCATGTATAGTAAGGCATTTTTTGACGAAAAAAACGACCATGTATAATAAGGCGTTTTTAGCCGAAAAAAAACCCAACCATGTATAGTAAGGCGTTTTTAGCACGAAAAAAATGACCATGTATAGTAAGGCGTTTTTAGCCGAAAAAAAACGACCATGTATAGTAAGGCATTTTTAGCCGAAAAAAACGACCATGTATAGTAAGGCGTTTTTAGCCGAAAAAAAACGACCATGTATAGTCAGGCAACCCATGTATAGTAAGGCGTTTTTAGCCGAAAAAAACGACCATGTATAGTAAGGCGTTTTTAGCCGAAAAAAACGACCATGTATAGTAAGGCGTTTTTAGCCGAAAAAAAAATGACCATGTATAGTAAGGCGTTTTTAGCCGAAAAAACGACCATGTATAGTAAGGCATTTTTTGACGAAAAAAACGACCATGTATAATAAGGCGTTTTTAGCCGAAAAAAAACGACCATGTATAGTAAGGCGTTTTTAGCCGAAAAAAACGACCATGTATAGTAAGGCGTTTTTAGCAAAAAAAACGACCATGTATAGTAAGGCGTTTTTAGGCGAAAAAAAACGACCATGTATAGTAAGGCGTTTTTAGCCGAAAAAAACGACCATGTATAGTAAGGCATTTTTTGACGAAAAAAAACGACCATGTATAATAAGGCGTTTTTAGCCGAAAAAAAACGACCATGTATAGTAAGGCGTTTTTAGCCGAAAAAAACGACCATGTATAGTAAGGCGTTTTTAGCCGAAAAAAACGACCATGTATAGTAAGGCGTTTTTAGCCGAAAAAAAAACGACCATGTATAGTAAGGCGTTTTTAGCCGAAAAAAACGACCATGTATAGTAAGGCATTTTTAGCACGAGCCGAAAAAAACGACCATGTATAGTAAGGCGTTTTTAGGCGAAAAAAACAACCATGTATAGTAAGGCATTTTTAGCCGGAAAAAACGACCATGTATAGTAAGGCGTTTTTAGCGAGAAAAAAAACAACCATTTATAGTAAGGTGTTTTTAGCCGAAAAAAACGACCATGTATAGTAAGGCATTTTTAGCCGAAAAAAACGACCATGTATAGTAAGGCATTTTTAGCCGAAAAAAAACGACCATGTATAGTAAGGCGTTTTTAGCCGAAAAAAAACGACCATGTATAGTAAGGCGTTTTTAGCACGAAAAAAACGACCATGTATAGTAAGGCATTTTTTGACGAAAAAAACGACCATGTATAGTAAGGCGTTTTTAGCCGAAAAAAAAACGACCATGTATAGTAAGGCGTTTTTAGCCGAAAAAAACGACCATGTATAGTAAGGCGTTTTTAGCCGAAAAAAACGACCATGTATAGTAAGGCATTTTTTGACGAAAAAAACGACCATGTATAATAAGGCGTTTTTAGCCGAAAAAAAAACGACCATGTATAGTAAGGCAGTAAGGCGTTTTTAGCCGAAAAAAAACGACCATGTATAGTAAGGCGTTTTTAGACGAAAAAAACGACCATGTATAGTAAGGCGTTTTTAGCCGAAAAAAACGACCATGTATAGTAAGGCGTTTTTAGCCGAAAAAAACGACCATGTATAGTAAGGCATTTTTAGCCGACCATGTATAGTAAGGCGTTTTTAGCCGAAAAAAACGACCATGTATAGTAAGGCGTTTTTAGCGAAAAAAACGACCATGTATAGTAAGGCATTTTTAGCACGAAAAAAAAAACCAACCATGTATAGTAAGGCGTTTTTAGCACGAAAAAAAAAAAAAAAACGACCATGTATAGTAAGGCGTTTTTAGCCGAAAAAAACGACCATGTATAGTAAGGCATTTTTAGCCGAAAAAAACGACCATGTATAGTAAGGCGTTTTTAGCCGAAAAAAACGACCATGTATAGTAAGGCGTTTTTTTAGCCGAAAAAAACGACCATGTATAGTAAGGCGTTTTTAGCACGAAAAAAACGACCATGTATAGTAAGGCATTTTTTTAAGAAAAAAAAGACCATGTATAGTAAGGCGTTTTTAGCCGAAAAAAAACCAACCATGTATAGTAAAGCGTTTTTAGCACGAAAAAAATGACTATGTATAGTAAGGCATTTTATGCCGAAAAAAAAACAACCATGTATAGTAAGGCATTTTTAGCCGGAAAAAACGACCATGTATAGTAAGGCGTTTTTAGCCGAAAAAAACGACCATGTATAGTAAGGCGTTTTTAGCCGAAAAAAACGACCATGTATAGTAAGGCATTTTTTGACGAAAAAAACGACCATGTATAGTAAGGCGTTTTTAGCCGAAAAAAAACCAACCATGTATAGTAAGGCGTTTTTAGCACGAAAAAAATGACCATGTATAGTAAGGCGTTTTTAGCCGAAAAAAAACGACCATGTATAGTAAGGCATTTTTTGATGAAAAAAACGACCATGTATAGTAAGGCGTTTTTAGCCGAAAAAAAACGACCATGTATAGTCAGGCATTTTTTGATGAAAAAAACGACCATGTATAATAAGGCGTTTTTAGCCGAAAAAAACCCAACCATGTATAGTAAGGCGTTTTTAGCACGAAAAAAATGACCATGTATAGTAAGGCGTTTTTAGCCGAAAAAAAACGACCATGTATAGTAAGGCGTTTTTAGCCGAAAAAAACGACCATGTATAGTAAGGCATTTTTTGACGAAAAAAACGACCATGTATAATAAGGCGTTTTTAGCCGGAAAAAAAACAACCATGTATAATAAGGCGTTTTTAGCCGGAAAAAAAAACAACCATGTATAGTAAGGCGTTTTTAGCACGAAAAAAATGACCATGTATAGTAAGGCGTTTTTAGCCGAAAAAAAACGACCATGTATAGTAAGGCGTTTTTAGCCGAAAAAAACGACCATGTATAGTAAGGCATTTTTTGACGAAAAAAAACGACCATGTATAGTAAGGCGTTTTTAGCCGAAAAAAAACGACCATGTATAGTAAGGCGTTTTTAGCCGAAAAAAACGACCATGTATAATAAGGCGTTTTTAGCCGAAAAAAAAACCAACCATGTATAGTAAGGCGTTTTTAGCACGAAAAAAATGACCATGTATAGTAAGGCGTTTTTAGCCGCAAAAAAACGACCATGTATAGTAAGGCATTTTTTGACGAAAAAAAGCGACCATGTATAATAAGGCGTTTTTAGCCAACAAAAACGACCATGTATAGTAAGGCGTTTTTAGCCGAAAAAAACGACCATGTATAGTAAGGCGTTTTTAGCCGAAAAAAACGACCATGTATAGTAAGGCATTTTTTGACGAAAAAAACTATAATAAGGCGTTTTTAGCCGAAAAAAAACCAACCATGTATAGTAAGGCGTTTTTAGCACGAAAAAAATGACCATGTATAGTAAGGCGTTTTTAGCTGAAAAAAAACGACCATGTATAGTAAGGCATTTTTTGATGAAAACAACGACCATGTATAATAAGGCGTTTTTAGCCGAAAAAAACCCAACCATGTATAGTAAGGCGTTTTTAGCACGAAAAAAATGACCATGTATAGTAAGGCGTTTTTAGCCGAAAAAAAACGACCATGTATAGTAAGGCGTTTTTAGCCGAAAAAAACGACCATGTATAGTAAGGCATTTTTTGACGAAAAAAACGACCATGTATAATAAGGCGTTTTTAGCCGAAAAAAAAAACAACCATGTATAGTAAGGCGTTTTTAGCACGAAAAAAATGACCATGTATAGTAAGGCGTTTTTAGCCGAAAAAAAACGACCATGTATAGTAAGGCGTTTTTAGCCGAAAAAAACGACCATGTATAGTAAGGCATTTTTTGACGAAAAAAAACGACCATGTATAGTAAGGCGTTTTTAGCCGAAAAAAAACGACCATGTATAGTAAGGCGTTTTTAGCCGAAAAAAACGACCATGTATAATAAGGCGTTTTTAGCCGAAAAAAAAACCAACCATGTATAGTAAGGCGTTTTTAGCACGAAAAAAATGACCATGTATAGTAAGGCGTTTTTAGCCGCAAAAAAACGACCATGTATAGTAAGGCATTTTTTGACGAAAAAAAGCGACCATGTATAATAAGGCGTTTTTAGCCAACAAAAACGACCATGTATAGTAAGGCGTTTTTAGCCGAAAAAAACGACCATGTATAGTAAGGCGTTTTTAGCCGAAAAAAACGACCATGTATAGTAAGGCATTTTTTGACGAAAAAAACTATAATAAGGCGTTTTTAGCCGAAAAAAAACCAACCATGTATAGTAAGGCGTTTTTAGCACGAAAAAAATGACCATGTATAGTAAGGCGTTTTTAGCTGAAAAAAAACGACCATGTATAGTAAGGCATTTTTTGATGAAAACAACGACCATGTATAATAAGGCGTTTTTAGCCGAAAAAAACCCAACCATGTATAGTAAGGCGTTTTTAGCACGAAAAAAATGACCATGTATAGTAAGGCGTTTTTAGCCGAAAAAAAACGACCATGTATAGTAAGGCGTTTTTAGCCGAAAAAAACGACCATGTATAGTAAGGCATTTTTTGACGAAAAAAACGACCATGTATAATAAGGCGTTTTTAGCCGAAAAAAAAACAACCATGTATAGTAAGGCGTTTTTAGCACGAAAAAAATGACCATGTATAGTAAGGCGTTTTTAGCCGAAAAAAAACGACCATGTATAGTAAGGCGTTTTTAGCCGAAAAAAACGACCATGTATAGTAAGGCATTTTTTGACGAAAAAAACGACCATGTATAATAAGGCGTTTTTAGCCGAAAAAAAAAAACAACCATGTATAGTAAGGCGTTTTTAGCACGAAAAAAATGACCATGTATAGTAAGGCGTTTTTAGCCGAAAAAAACGACCATGTATAGTAAGTCATTTTTTGACGAAAAAAACGACCATGTATAGTAAGGCATTTTTTGATGAAAAAAACGACCATGTATAATAAAGCGTTTTTAGCCGAAAAAAACCCAACCATGCATAGTAAGGCGTTTTTAGCACGAAAAAAATGACCATGTATAGTAAGGCGTTTTTAGCCGGAAAAAACGACCATGTATAGTAAGGCGTTTTTAGCCGAAAAAAACGACCATGTATAGTAAGTCATTTTTTGACGAAAAAAACGACCATGTATAATAAAGCGTTTTTAGCCGAAAAAAACGACCATGTATAGTAAGGCATTTTTTGATGAAAAAAACGACCATGTATAATAAAGCGTTTTTAGCCGAAAAAAACGACCATGTATAGTAAGGCATTTTTTGACGAAAAAAACGACCATGTATAGTAAGGCGTTTTTAGCCGACAAAAACGACCATGTATAGTAAGGCGTTTTTAGCACGAAAAAAACGACCATGTATAGTAAGGCATTTTTAGCCGGAAAAAACGACCATGTATAGTAAGGCGTTTTTAGCACGAAAAAAAAAAAAAAAAACAACCATGTATAGTAAGGCGTTTTTAGCACGAAAAAAACAACCATGTATAGTAAAGTGCTTTTAGCCGAAAGAAACGACCATGTATAGTAAGGCATTTTATGCTGAAAAAAACAACCATGTATAGTAAGGCATTTTTAGCCGGAAAAAACGACCATGTATAGTAAGGCGTTTTTATCGATGAGAAGGTTTCTTCAGCCGTCATCTGTACAAAAGTGAAGGTTTCGGACGTTTCGCCTCCTATCCAAGAGGCTTCGTCAGCGAACTAAAGTCTGACTGGTCGTATCGGCCCCATTTATATATCCCTAATGTCCAGACCTGGTGGCGCCGGACACAGCTATGATAGGTCCCTACTCTCAGGTTGGGGGGGGGGCGTTTTTAGCACGAAAAAAATGACCATGTATAGTAAGGCGTTATTAGCACGAAAAAAATGATCATGTATAGTAAGGCGTTTTTAGCACGAAAAAAACAACCATGTATAGTAAGGCGTTTTTAGCACGAAAAAAAACAACCATGTATAGTAAGGCATTTTTTGCCAAAAAAAAAACATGTATAGTAAGGCATTTTATGCATGTATAGTAAGGCGTTTATAGTGCGACGTTTTCTTGTCGAAAAAAAACGACCATGTATAGTAAGGCGTTTTTAAGAAAATAGAAAAGAAAAAAAAATAAGCATGTCTTTGTTGGGTTTGGCGATGCACCCTATTGGACTGACCCGACGGGCATCATGCAGAGAGCTCCCGGAAAAACAAGAACATCTCTCTCAAAAGGGGAGCCACGAAAACAATGGACGGACGGCCATGAAGGCTCACATTGTATTGTATTGTATTGTATTGTATTGTATTTACACAAGCGCAAAGTTTCTCAGCCACGGTGCAACCACATCACAAATCAACTTTCAGGAGAAAGTTACACCATTACAACTTTGAAACGCATCTTGCGCCTGTGCTAAAAAAAAGGGCAACGCTCATGTGCGTCGTTAGCACAAAAGGCACGTCTGAGGCCCGACATGATTAATTAGCATTTGATTAAAACTTAGTCTTCAGAGATCAGCGCGAACAGGGCTAATTCATTGACTGGTTCCACTTCCAAGACGGATCAAGATCATCTACTCGGAATGCTGAGCACGAGTCAAAAGGCGTCACTCAAACGTGGTTTCCAGTGCAAAAAATGTTTGAAATAATAACCAGAAGAATATTTGTAATTTCACGGCATTTCAGCCATTCGCACCAGCGTTCACTCTACCCGGAAGGAACAGCAACAAAGTTATGAAAGGAAGAGGAAAGGAAAGAAAGAAGTAGAAAAGCCTTCAGGTCAATGGAAGCTCCAGCTTCGTATTTGCTTTCAACATTTGGCTTGTAGTAGATGTCAAGCCATCGTTCCATCCCTTTCCAGTATTTCCTTCAGAGCACTTTGTCGTGTTAAAGGTGAAAGACAAAGCCCAAAGCATTTGGCCTTCGGTTACCAAGCGGCGATCGCCAGCCCATCTCTTGTTTTTGACTTGACGGGCTAGCTCGCAAACGACAAGGTTAGCTGTTAGCCGTTAGCCGTCCAGCGATTGGCGAGTCCGGACAAAATCCTTTGGCAAAGGTTACATTTGCTTGTAATGTAAATAATTGCTCCTACAACCAATCAACTTTGCCAATTTGGGCCTCGTCCAGCTGCCGTTTTTGCTCACGTTTAGTTGATGACAAAAACATTTTACAGGTAACATCCGACTTACGACCGCCCGTACTTACGACCGTGATGTCCATTTTTAAAATGTTAATTCTACGCCTGGCACCGCAACGCGCTAGCAGGCCGGCGACGCGTACGACAATTTTGGCCAGCCGGCCAGCGTGTCACTCGCGCAGCAATCGACCGCGTGATGGCACCAGAAGGAGGGGGGGGGGGGACTTTGCCAGTCATTTAGCCTCCGAGTCTCCATTCAACATTTTGAATGGATTTCAACTTACAACCACTTTGACTTGTGACCGTTTGGTCGGAATGGAACTCGAACAAGAGTTTGTTAAATTTTACTTGACTGCGTCGCGCACTGCATGAGCTAAATAGATCCCAAACTACTTGAGATGATGTACATAACCATTTTGTTACTTTGTTTTTTTTAAATTGTAATACAAACCCTATTGTCATCACGATTTGATCGGGACGCGATGAAGAGGTGGATTAAATCAGTGGGGTAAGCCCCCACGCGACCCAATACTCGCACACGTACCCTCTCGCACCCTCTCGCACCCGTAGCGCTTCTTTAACAAGCGTTGTCTTTGGCCATCTTGGCCGGTGCATTTGTTGCGCCATAAACAAAACGCCATGTGGGTGTCTCAAGGACACGACAACGACAACATTTCAGCCAGAATTTGGCAGCGATTTTTTTGCCCCCCCCCCCCCCCCCCCCAAAAAAAAAAATAATAATAATAAAAATAAATCTAACAGCAAGCCCCCCCCCCCCACCTGCCCATTAGCGCTCACTCACGTGTGGCGGCGGCCATGTTGGGAGTCTCACCTGATCATGACTTGCATTTTTGTCTTTTTTTCCCCCAACATTTCTGATCCGTGGGTTTATTATGGGATGGTGACAGTTATTCCCGGAGGTGAATGATGCGGTGAGATAATAGCTTTGTTTGTTTCTTTGTGATACAAAAACGCCTTGTTTGCCTGTCTTGCAATTCCACACACACACACACACACACACACACGCAGCAGCCATTCAAAGGAAGCCCTTGTGAGATCCTTACAAAAGCCAATCAAAGGCACACTGTGCGTGTTAAGCGGGTGGGATGGGCGGCAGCGGAGGGGGGGGGTGTACACCCGCAACACACACACACACACACACACACACACACACACACACGCGACCAAGTTAATGTTGTAGCTCTCACCGTCTCGCTCGCAAAGCTGGATGGCGTCCACGCTGAGGTCCTTGATCATCCCGTCGCAGGGGCTCAGGGGGGGGGCCGCGGATGTCGCCAGCCGAGCCGGGGGCCTCCATCTTGGCCCGGGTGGGGCTCGTCACAGTCACGGGCGAGGCGACGATGCTGAGCGAGGATGAGCTCCGAAAAGACAGCCGAGCCGGGCCGCCCGTCAGGCCGTCAGTCGGTCAGCTCCACTTGCCGCTTCACTGCCGGGAGAAGGCGGAGAAGGCGGGGGAGAAGGCGGGGGAGAAGGCGGGGGAGAAGGCGGGGGAGAAGGCGGGGGAGAAGGCGGGGGAGAAGGCGGGGTGAGGGACAAGCAAACGGACTTTGCTCGCCCTCTCTCTCGCTCTACTCCCCCTCCCTCTCCGACGCGGGAAAACGCCCCTATTCGGCGAACGCGGAAGTGATTGGAAATGACTTGATTGGCTGCCGGTATTCGTCGGCGCGGGGCCGCAAGCGCGAGCTCGTCCGCGGGTACGCGCGCGGCGCATTGGGGCTTGCTTGCGTGCGCGCGCGAGCGAGCGAGCGTAGCAGTCAACTGAAAGGCCGTTTACGTAAGAAGATTAGCCCGCGGCTTTTTTCTTCTTCTTCTTCTCTTCCGGCTTGCGTCCACTACACACCGACGTTCGCTTGGACGCGACGCCCAACCCCTCCACTCTACCTTTAAAGGACAAGCGACACCATTTTTTTGTTTCCTAAGTGACATCAGAAAAACGTTTGATAGCATCTAAAACACCCAAAACACGCAGGCTGATATTTTAGTCAAATGCAAAACACCCAAAAAAATGACTTCAAGTGTCCCAAAACTACTTCAAAATGAGCCCGGAAGCGGCGAGTTTCAGTAGCCACAAAGGAACATAAGCCACTGTCTTCTTGTGCTGGTCCCAAGCCGGGATAAATACAGAGGGTTGTCTCTGGAAGGGAATCCCGTGGAAAAGCTTGGCCGAAACAAACGTGCCAATCAAACCTCTGAAGATGGAGGACACCGATTGGCTGCGGCGACCGCGTCAAGGGAAAAGAAGAAGTGTTAAAATCACTCCAATCCCCCCATTAAATGTTCAGTTGGCAGCGTAACGAATGTTTTCCCGCTGCAGCTTCCTACATAGGAAGCCAGAGAGGGCCATATTTACACGCTCGTCAGTACGGCGCTGTTACACAACAAACAGGCGGCAAAACGGAGGAGAGAAAAAACAAATAAACAATGAAGCTATGTGAGTCACATGCTGGTGAAGAACAGATGCTTAGTCGGTCGGGGCCACCTGTTTGGAGGAGGGCACCCCGACCGAACATGCCAATTTGCATGACATCACACATTAATCATAACACAATAATGAGAAAAAAAAAACTTTCTGATGATCAACGGCAAAACATCATTTCTAAGAAACTCAATGGAAATTTAAAGGACAAGCGACACCACTGTTTCGGTTTCCTAACTGACATCAGAAAAACGTTTGATAGCATCTCAAATAGCCAAAACACACGGGCTGACATTTTGAGTCAAACGCAAAACACCAATAAAAATGACGAAAAGTGTCTAAAAACTACTTCAAATTGAAACAGGAAGTGGCCAGTTTCAGAAGGTCCCGCCCCCTTGTACGTGACGTCACGCCAGTACGTCTTGCCTTGCTCGAGAATCAAAACAATGGCTTCAGATTGGGAGAAGATGCTTTCTTGTTACTCATCCACTGATGAATATGATTCAAATAGTTCTGAAGAGGAAAGCATAAATGTTGGCAATCCATTCAAGAAGTCCTCCCGTATCAATTTGAGCCGTCAGGACTCCATAGTAGTGTCCCAGAAAATGCACAAGACGGCGCCCAAGCTCCGTTGGAAATGGGCTGATTTGTCTGCTGGTAATTTGTGTCAACTACTATCAAATAGTAGTCTTGGTGCAACGCACAACAAGTCACCATCGCGTTATTTATGTATTTTCCTTCTAATTTCAACACAAAGTTTTCAGAGCAAACAAAGTACCCAAAATGCATTGTGTGTCGCTTTGTCGGTCAGGGGCGTACCCTATGTGATGTCACTTCCGCCATCGTCATCAACTCAAAAACAAACAAGACTTCCGGAATATTCAGCGCGTGTCTTAAAAGGTAAACTGTAGCGATAATCTTTGTCAAATGCGCTCAGTAGAAGTCATTTTACAAATTATGGACACAACTTGTCCGTCGGCGTCGGTTGTCCTTTAACTGAGATGATCTTAAAAGAAGAATTGATCATCAAGTGGAAATTTCCATCCTGGATTTTGCAGCGAAAATCTGCAACAAAAAACCAACATGGATTAGATTTTACGTCTTGTCGCGTTTACTCTTTCGCATTATTATTTTTTAATTGTGTTCAATATTCTGGGATATCAACAAATCAATAAATCAAGGTGGTATAGATTTGCATTGAATCTCCATGCTGGCCTTTATTCATTTAAAGAACGACACTGCCCCCTCGAGGGAGGACGTAGCATTGCAGTCACATGATCACAAAATAGCCTAAAAGTGTTTTTTTCTCTTTTTCTTTTTGCTGGCTTGACTCCACCTAAAATGACAGCAGACACAGCACGAAATCATATTCAGCAAATCAACCGCGCCAGAATATTCTGGAAGGAGAAAGCAAGCAAAGCTCTTAGATGGCGTCAGAGAGTCGGCCGGGATCCTCGCGTGACGGCTTGAAATTTTTGGAGAAACAAACGCCTACGCGCACACACACACACACACACACACACACACACACACACACACACACACGCACACACACACACACACACACACACACACACACACACACACACACACACACACACACACACACACACACACACACACACACACACACACACACACACACACACACACACACACATTGGAATATTTTGCCAAACAAAGCACAAAAATGGACCTTTTGGCATACATTTCTTTATTACCTTCAGGATATCCATGTTTGAACAGATGTATATATTTTTTGCCTGACTTATCCAAATATATAGTGTGAACATTTTTGTTTGTGGGGCCATAATGCACAAATCCAGATTTTTTTCATACATACACAAAAAAAGACACTTTTGAAAATGTTGCAGAATTCTCATAGTGCTTACAAAATGTACCGTGGAACTGCAGTACAAAAAGACCTTTTTCCAATAAAACCTTTTTTTTTTTGGCATCAAACACAATTAAGGCTGTGCGACTACATCTGAGGAGCGAGCGGCAACTTATTATTCTTAGTATTAATATTAATTCCTTTCACACGAGTTGGCAGATAAAGCGCATCTTTTTTTTTTTTTTTTTAACAACATTCACCAGTTTAGACGAGTCAAAACACTTTCCAGGTAGCCTCTCGGGATAAAAGTTGCATCTTTGGACTTTGGATTTTCCCAAAAACTTCAATACAAAAATAAAATAAAATACAAATAAAAATTAAAATACCAAAAAATAAAAAATCAAAAAAATAAACATAAAAAAACGAAAAAAAAAAATAAAAAATAAATAAAAATAAAAAAAAACAAATTACGGTCGCATTATTGAACATGAAAAACACACCAAAGTGGTTGAAAATGTTGAATTGCAGGAAATCAAGCCCATGAAAGGCACCTTATTTGCCCCCGCCCACCTTGGAGTTTTGATGCTTTTAATGCATCTACGCCCAACAGGCAATCCATTTTTCTAAGGCACTTTTAACCAAAAAAATGTTGATCCTTCACTTGTAATACTGTCAAATATTGTCATAATCGTACCAACGTTTCAAATCTAGCCACCACAAATTCAATTGCGTCTTAGTCACCTTCGCTAAAGTATCCAAAACGAGCCCAAACAATCACCATGGAACGTTCTAGACGTTCTTCGCGTGGCTTTCAAATGATTTTTCATGTTCCTCCGTGTGATGCAGTCAAAGCAAAATGTCCCTTTTTTAAAACAAATGATTAAAAAAAATCAAGTTAACTGGCACTTGAGGATAAAAAAAGTTGCATTGTGGGAATTGGAGGCCACCAAAATGGCCACCACTGACCAATCACGGACCGGGGAGTGGGAGGAGCTTGTGCTGTATAAACAAGCGGATGAAAAGGCGCCCATTTTAGGGCTCCACAGACTGAGAAACACAAACAAAAAACATTTGACGTAAAATGACAATAACAAAAAATCACGTTCAGTCATTCGTAACATACATACATATATATATATATATATATAAAAATACACATGTAAACAGATTACCGTAATAGATCCTGCCCCTTTTCCCTTATTGTATTATATTGTATTAACACGGCAGTTGAAAAAAAAATACTATAAAAAAAAAATCAGAAAATCATATAAAATTTGGTCTATGGCGGAAAAAAATTCAGAACATAAAGATGTAATTGGGAGGTACGCTCCCAATTTTAAACACTTCCCTTTTTTGGTACACTTTGTTGTGCAGAGCTATTTTGCATTTTTTTTGTTTGGCCTCAACTTAAGTGCTGGCAAAAATTTGGCTTGGCACAACAACAACAAAAAAAAAAAAAGAAAAATCATAAAATAAAAATAAGAAAATAAAATCCAAATAATGCATCTGCGCTTTTTACAAAAAAAATATATATATATATATATATATAAAATAAACTAGTAATGCATCTACACTTTTTAAGTCCAATGCGTAGTTATTGTTATTCTTCTTCTTTCCGATGGAAGCAATGGAGGGTTCACAGGCAAAAAAATAAAAAAATGGAGTAACAGTAAAGTGCATGTCACCAACGACAACCACGTCGGCGGTGGCGTCGTCGTCGTCGTCGGCTAAAAACGATTGTACGAATCATTCTTGCCTGCTCGCTTTGGTCGGAAGTGCACAAACATTTCGGATCAACTCAAGGGCTCGGACGGACGGACGGACGGACGGGAGCGGACGCTCAAAGTCAAGGAATCCCTTTTCGGAAAACTATGGCTTCCAACACGGATGTTTAGACAAAATGGCGCTGTCAACAGTCTCAACCGGAACAACAAAAAAAACCCAACAACAACAAGTAAAAGTGGGCCGACCGCCTGGACGGGACGTCTTACCAGCGTCCGCTGACGCTAGCCACGTCGGCGTGGAACTGACGGGAGAGGCGACCGCTAGCTCCGCCTTCCAGGAAGGACGAACGGATGGGCGCTTCGAATAGCTTGCGGCGGTTCTTGTTCAGTTCTGAAACGGCGTCGGGGCAGACTGAGTCAATCTGATGACTCCCGCACGGATGCTAACGATTAGCCGTTTGCTTTTGCAGTACCTGAGATGGCTAGTAGCATTTTCCTGCGGGCGCCAAAGGTGGTGATGCCCAATTCCTTCAGGTCTTGGTCGGTCAGAGTCAGGAAGGTCTGGAGATCGATCTGGAAGTTGCCGAACAACACTTTCACGACTACTTGAAGAGAAATGTCGCAGAGCTATTCACAGACTACGTGCAAAAAGCGCGAGGAAGAGGAAGACCGTTTTCTTCCATTTCTCGATGCGATTATCCACACGACGGCCATTGCATCCGTCCGTCCGTCCGTCCATCCATTTTGCGTGTTGTTGTTTCCCGCTTACCTCCTGCTGTTGAAAGACGTCCGTGTACTTCCCCAGGCCCAGTTTGCTAAAGAGCTCGGGCAGGTCGGAACCTTTCAGGGAGGAATTGAGGCTGCAGCCGTTGCTGCCCGTCACCGACGACATGCAGTCCATGTAGTTGTTGCTGCTGCTGCTGCTGCTGCTCAGGTAATGTTCGGCCGCTGTCCGTCAAAAACAGGCAAAAAAAAAAAAAAAAAGGGGGGGGGGAGGGTGGAGGCAACAAAATATGATATATACAAATGATAATAATAATAATAAAATAAATACCAGGTAAATAAATGTTATGATGCAAAAAAATAGCTAGCAAAAATATAAGGAGAATAAAAAGAACATTACACAATTATAATGAATAAACAAATTAAGGTATGAAAAATCAAAGAAATAAACAAATACAAACACAAAAAAAACCTAATACGAGATATATAAATGTTAAATATTTTGCTAAAAAATAATGCAAAATATGAGGAAACAAGAACACTACATCATAAAATTATAACCAGTCATGCATAAATTAAGGTATGAAAAAAATACCAGTTATGTAAATGTTAAATATGTTGCTAAAAAATAGCAATGAAAAATATAAGGAGGAAAAAAAACAAAGAAAAAACAATTCTAATGAATAATGCACACATTAAGATATGAAAAAAAAGTACAAAAACAAAACAAAACCAGGGAAGGAAATGTTAGCAATGAAAAAAATTGCAATAAAAATAGAAGGAGGAAAAAAAGAACACTATATCATACAACTATAATCAATAATGCTTAAATGAAGGTATGAAAAATGTATAAAAACAAACAAAAAACTAAAAACCCCAGAAAAAAAACCAAAAAATAAAATAAATGAAATAGCAGGTATATAAATGTCAAATATGTTGCTAAACATAGCAATGAAAAAGATGAGGAGGAAAAAAGAACACTCCATAATACAATTAAAAAAAAAAGAAGAAGAAGAAGAAGAAGAAGAAGAAGAAGAGCTGGAAGGCTAAGACTGACCGGATTTGTTGTGCTTCCTCTTGGGGCTGCTGAGGGCGGCGGGGAAGTCGGCGTGGGCCTGCAGTCCGTTGGAGGCGCCGTTCCTCTCCCGCCAGTTGTCCGAGTCGC
The DNA here is from genome assembly GCF_051943395.1 of Hippocampus bargibanti. Taxonomy (NCBI): domain Eukaryota; kingdom Metazoa; phylum Chordata; class Actinopteri; order Syngnathiformes; family Syngnathidae; genus Hippocampus; species Hippocampus bargibanti. Next base: position 22,519,245 of record NC_142746.1, on the reverse strand, counting down.
TGCCGTTGGCCACGCCCTCGCGGCTGCCGGCGCGGGACAGCGACAGCGCCGAACCCTGAGGGCAAGACGTCCCACCAAATCATCATCATCATCATCATCATTAGGGGGTGTGGGGGCGGGGTCAAACCTCATAGGTGGTGCTCATGCTGGGCTTGTAAGGCACGTGATTGGCTCTCCTCAGTTCCTTGATGGTCTCAGCCGGCATGGACTTGGAGAAACCCAGACCGCTCCAGGTGTTGGTCGGGGTCCGCACTTCCGTCACCACCGGTTTCTTCAACATGGCTGTGGGAGGAGCATTTCAGTTTTCAAACATTTCCTTCTTCTTCTTCTTCTTCTTCATTTGAAGAGACAGTGACAGAAGGATGAAAAGACCTCGACAAGCTGTCAGTCAACTCACCTTTGGTTGCCAGCAGCTTTTTCTGTTCATAGTCAAATGCCTTTGAAACACACACACAAAAAAAGCAGTTCCTGTTATTATCTCAAAAAAAAAAATGTTTTACTTATTTATTTATATATTTGCATGTATGTACCTATGTATGCGTGTATGTATTTATTCATTCATTCATTTATAAATGTATTTTTAATTAATTGTGGACTAAACCTTTAAAATTAATTACTGTAATTTTAAATAAAGTTTTAATTAATTAAGTTTTAAACAAAACCTTTGCAATTAATTAATTTTAAAAGATTTTTTTCATTAACTAAGTTTTAATTAATTATTTTTTAACTAAATATTTGTAATTAATTAACTTTTAATAAAACCTTTACAATGATTTAATTTTAAATGGTTTTTTAATTAAGTCAGTATTAATTATTTTTAACTAAATATTTGTAATTAATTCTTTTTAAGTAAATATTTTTAATGATTTCTTAACAAAACCTTTATAATTAATTATTTTTTAAAGTTTTAATTATGTATAAGTAACTATGTTAATTAATAAATTTAACATGGTAAATAATTCAAATAAATTAATATAATTACTTAATTGATTACTTGAAAGTAAATATTTGCAATTAATTATGGTTTCATTGTAATTATTTAAAATGAAGTACTTAGTACAATTACTTATTGTATTATCATTGATTACATTATTAATTAATATTTTATTAAAGGCAATTTCATTAACATTAAAATTGAATCTATTTTTTAATTTAAATTAAGTTCGATTTTATGTCATGATATTATTAAAAAAATAATGTCATTATAAATTAGTATTATTAATTACATATGTTATGATAATTTTTTTATTGAATCTACAGTTAGAAAAGGGACAAGATTGAGCGTCATCTGATGACGCTGAAAATAAAACATACATCCCATAAGCAGCATCTCAAGAAAAGGTTTGACATTTGTTGCAATTGCGCCGACGTTCACTGTGCCATAATTAATGACACATTTTGAATGAAGACGTTTTTAATGGATGATGATTTTGTAATCTCTTTGTCTCGGCACCCACCTGCATGTTGGCAAAGGGGGCGTGCGGGGCCAATCTGATGCGCTCCCTCTCGTTCTGCTGGGCCGCCCTCTCGGCCCTCTCGGCCGCCCGCTCGCTGCCCGGCGCCCTTTTGTCGGCCACGGGACCGTCTGACGAACTGGACTCGGCGTCCGACAGCAGGCGATCGGAACTGCGCGCAAATGAGCCAAAAGTGACATTCCATAAGCATGAAATATTAAAAAGTCATTGCTTTCTAATGTGACACGCAGGATGCTGGCAAATCTTTTTTGATTGAATTTCTTTTTATGACTTTTGGAGTCAAAGAGCTTACTTGGCGCCATATTGTTTCCCAACATGGACCAAACGGGTTATCTAACAGGAAAACACTTTGGAACGTTATCCGCACACACCAAAAAAAAAAAAAAAAAAACCCACATGATTGGGACGTACCGTAGGTGGGAATTCTTGGCGCCTTGCAGCAGTTCCACGGCTTGCCGTTTTCCCGACGACGTCTTGCACGAGGCCAACATCTGCTTCAGCTCGCTGCCGCTGGCCGAATGCGAGGGGCTCCTGGGCATGCCCACCTCCACAAACGTGTCAGAGCCTGCCATGCGTGCACAAGGTTTAAGTCCCGCAGGCAGGATACTGAACGCTACATTAATATGCGTGAAAGTTCTGAGCGGCCAAGAAAAAAAAAAAAAAAAACAATCGATGATGTCACGCAATCTGATGGCGATCGCAGGGGATTGGCGTTGAAGCGGCGCGTCAGCCAAAAGAAAAAAAGTCCAAATACCCCGCGAGACGCGAGTGAAGAGGTGATGGAAGGGGATACCCTGCCCGTGACTCACCGCGTCGGCGTCCATAAACACGGCAGAAAACGGAGAAGCGTGAGAGAGAACGATTTGAAAGGGGGAAAACCGCCATGCGCACCCTGCCGGGAGGGCACAGATTAAAGAAAACAAAAAACAAAAAAAAAAAACATAAAAGAGAGATGGCGAGGTTATCAACCGCACGGGAGGGAAAAAGCGCTAAATAAAAAGAAAGACCGAAAAGAACAGTTTGTGCTGGAGGTGAAAAGACACGACAGTGTGAAACTAAAACTTCTGCCTTAAATGTTTCTATTCTGGGAATTTAAAAAAAAGAAAAATAATAATACATATACAGGTAACATCCGACTTATGACCGGCTCCACTTACGCCCATTTTGACTTACGACCATTTGGTCGGAACAGAACTCGGTCGCAAGTTGAATGTTACCTGTGTATATATATATATATAGTCTTACAAACGTCAAATTTCTGAAAATTAAACCTTATAATCAGCACTATTTTCATAATACACACCCACCACGGCTGGCGGAGTGATGTTTGGCGGAAGCACACGACCGAACAGCACCAGAGGTTAAGTTAGCAACAGTCCTTATGGAAGGTGACTCTCATTCCATAAGCCATCAACGACCATCAAAAAGCTAAACAAAACTTTATTTTACAGCACAGTTCATTTGTCATGTAATGCACCTCTCTTTCCAAACAGCAATTCCCTTTGACCTTCGACCTCCAACGCCATTCCATCAAGCCATAAATGTCAGTCACAAATGTAAAGTGACTTTATGATACAATGCAGTAAAGGTGGAGCTTTACGCGCTTATAAATGAAATGCATTATTCTTATAATAGCCTTTTTTTATTATTACACCCTTTTTGCTGACTGGTGAGTTTGGCAGTGTGTAAATTAGCATATTTTCATTCCATCGTGTGCTCATTTGAATAACTATTATTGTACTATTATGGTTCAGTTAGGGCTGACATCCTTGACACCAATTTTGAGTGCGTAGGGCTTTAAAAGGCGGAGCTTTGCCCAATATACCCTCTTTGTCGACTGATATGATCTTTCCCTGCGTGCCGACTGACAGGCGAGTTTTGCATTGTGTAAATTAGCATCTTTTCGGTCAATCGCGCGCTCATTTGAAGAACTGTTCAATTGGGCGTTTTTGTCAGCGATGACACCTGGGACCACTTCCCGAGGACCTTTTGTTTGCGCCTGTGTTCCAACGGTACCTTGGTCGGTGCTGGATTTACTGGACAGAGGTTCTGATGGATTGTGTCCGCTGGCTTCTTGGACCGAGTCGCACGGCGTCGGACTCAGAACCGTTTCGGCCAGCGACGCCGCGGATATCCTCCCGTAGACCGAAGCCGGATGCTGCGCAGACGATGCCAAGTCAATCAAAAAATGTGGGCTTTTCTTCCGGATGTGAATATGGGCTAACCTTGACGTGACCGTTGAGAGCGCAGTCGGGGACGCCGTCGGACTGCTTGTCGATGGGCGCCAGGCCCGGCGGAGGGGAGGGCGCGCTTTGAGTGTAACCCTGAACGCCGGACAGCAAGATGCTGCTCAGCGTGGCGTGGGTGGCCGGGTGCAGCATCAGGTGGGACGAGAAGGCTGCGAGAACAACGTGTCAGGAGTCTGTCTACCCCCGCCCTCTTCAACTAACCCACTTCAATTGCGCTTGTCGTCAAGCGCAAGGTTAGTAGTATTAAAAACCGAGCCCCTCCCACTCCATAAAAGTCGGTCAAAACACTAAAAGTCATAAAAACTCAACAAATCTGCTCTAATAACTAAACGATATCAATTTGAGTATTTTCAAGTCACACTCAAGAAAAAAATAAAAAAATAATAATGATAACAATAAATAAATAACTAAATATTGAAACAATATGACTAAAACTAACAAAAACTCAAGAAATCTGCTGTAATAATTAAAGTATATTATGTGAGTATTTGGAACATTTCCAAGTAAATTAAAAAAAAAAATCATAAATAATAAATACAATTTAAAAAATTAAAACATTAAAATAGAAAAATTACAACTAAGACTAAAACTCATAAAAACTCAATAAACTTGTCCTAATAATTAAACTATATTAATTTGAGCATTTCAATCATTTTCAAGCCAATTAAAAAAACCTCAAACTCAAGAAATAAAAAACAAAAAATAAATACAATAAAAAATTAAATAAATAGAAAAACTGAACCTAACTCAATAAATCAAAAAATAAAAATAACACATGCAATAAAATAATAACAAAAGTAGGAAAACTAAAAGTAAGACTAACTCAATAAATAAATAAAAATAATAAAAATAACAAAAATAAAAAAACTAAAACAAAGACTAACTCACTAAAACCAAAAAATAAAATAAAAAATACTAAAAATAACAAAAAAGAATCCATACGATAAAATAATCATAAAAGTAGAAAAACTCAAATCAAGACTAATTCAATAAATCAAAAGAAAGTAGAAAATAAAAATAACAAAAACAAAAAAAATACATGCACAATAAAAAATAAAAATAGCAAAACTAAAACAGACTGAAACTCATAAAAACGTAATAAATGAGCTCTAATAATTAAACTATATCAATGTGCATATTTGGACCATTTTCAAGTCAAAATAGATTTTTTGTTACTTCAAAGGTACCGGATGTGCCAAACCTTTGCCTTACTTAATCAGTTGCCACCAAAACTGGATTTCACTTTGTAAAAAGTTGTGTCAAGCGCATCGACCTCACAGTGTAAAAGTCATGGATTTGATTCCAGCAAGGGGTTGAGGGTGTCCTCACGCCACACTTGAGAAGATAAGCGGCTCTGAAAAAAAAGGGCTGCAAAGATGGCCTATCCCGCGCGTGAGTCACCTTGGGTGCTGGCGAGCGAGCTTGGCCAAAGCGAAGGCGGGGGCGCCTGCAGGGGGCTCATGGAGGACTTGAGGCTGTTGACCATGCCGTTGGGGGCGGCCGAGTTGGCTAGCGAGTGGGACGCCGCACCGAGGAAGCCTGCGGACAAAAGCCACCAATCAGCCAAGGCGAGCTTGTTATTGCGACAATGTGCCCTAAAAACGCAAAGACGCGGGTCTGCGGCTTTGGTAAAAGGGGGCCAGGGTTGGGGGGGGGGGGGACTACTTTGGCTCCGGGACTCTCCTTGGCAGACTGCTTTGTAATCTGAGCAAGGAAAGCATGCAGCAATTACGAACGTCCAGGATGTGGGCCCGTCCGGCAAAACCTTCAACCGCTTTTGCAGCACCGGACGGACCTGCATAAAAGGCTATTATTACGATTATGATGATATATTTTTCAAGCGGCTGATTTATTGACATTTCAAATGGACTTTTTCCCACCCACTTTCAGTTTTTGGCAGGAAAAGCCAGCTTGTAAAATTCATTTTAGTTTAAACAGGGAACGCACGGGACTGAGACGGACTAAAATAACAGCCAAGAATAGTAAAGTGCAACCTTTTCAAAATGTTGCCGACATATTCCAAAAATATCTTTCTAAGTCATACAAATAATGCTTTTCGGATATTTTGTGGAATTTGTAAACATTCATGGTCGCCTTAGAATAAAAATGGCTTCATTCGTCAGCACTTGCTGTACCCTCTTTGTGACGTGGAGCAGTTCTAGATGAAAGAGGAGAGGATCAAAGCATCCTTTTCACCAGTGGATCAGGGACATCATGATAAAACGCGTACGTTTGCTACGAGCTAAATGTTGAAAGCAACCACGAAGCCGTAGCATCCATTGACGAAAGAAATCGTCTCACGTCAATCCGCTGCAATTCCGAGCCGCGACACTTCAGTTTGATGACAACCCCCTCGCGGCAATTGTTCTCCATTTGCATTCCGTATCTTCTTCCTACCCAGATTGCTGAGCCCCAGACCAGCTGAGGCCAAGATGTCCAAGCCGACGGGACAGATGAGGGACGGCGAGGGCCCGTCGGGGGCCGCGTTGACGGCCACCGACGGCGAGTAACACGACACGCCGTTGTTTTCCAAACCCAGCAGGAACTTCCGGGCTTCGTACATGTTCACCGCGTTCCTCTCCACGCTTTTCACGATGACGGACTGGAAGACAGAGAACAAAATGAAGGCGAAGGCCAAGAAAATGAATGCTCCAATGTGTTTGTGAGGAAGGTGGGAGGCGGCTCGGGTAGGCTTTGGGAATGTCGGACTCATGGAGGGAGTGAAAAGAGGAGGACAAACAAGATGGAAAGGAAGGAAAAGGGGAATTAAGGAGACATTACAATGACAAACGCCGTCTGCGAGGGAGCAACATTGGAAGGATGACAAAGCACATCACGCTTTCTTTCACGTCGTCACCCAAGAAAAAGTCACGGAAGCAATTATCGGACCCGCTTGAAAAAAAGTACAGTGATACCTTGGCTGACCAACTTAATTGGTTTCCACACAGAGTGTGTAAGGCGAAAAGTGTGTATGGCAAAAATTAATTTCTCATAGGAAACCATTGAAATGAGAATAATCCGTTCACAAAACATCATGTTCTACTTTCTAATTTTCTAAGCCTTAAAACTACACAAAATATACCTTATTTTGCGTATAATAAATGTGTTATGCTATTATAATTAAAGAAATAAACTGTACTTTATAATAAAGTGGTTTTATTGACCTTTGTGATGGTCGTTGATGGCTTGATGGAATGGAGTGGCCGCTTTCATCAGCATTAAACACTTGATGAGGAACGTAGAGTTCTTCTTTCACCATCTTGAGGAATGATCCCTTGTAGGTGCTTTCTCTGCGATCATTTTACCCAGTTCCTCATCAATCGTGTTCTGTTTAGCTGGGTTGATAGCTTTTTGCATCAAGTGTACAGATGGCTTGTGCGGGTTATTTGTGGAGCCTGACTGATGGGATATTTTAACCTTCCAGTCTACACTCCGCTTTTGAACTATCAAAGTTGAAATGAGTCCAAATTTCACTGTGTTTTCTATTCATTTTCTCTCGTCTGCCTGCCTCTTTAAGGTTTAACCCCCCCCCCCCCCCCCCCCCCCCCCCCCCCCCCCCCCCCCCCGACTGCTGCGTTGTTGACCAATCATGAGGCTTTAACCGAAGACTGGGGGAAGGGAATAGAGGGCAAAAACAAGTTGGTTGCCATTTTGTTGTTTGCAGAATGGGCTCGTTCGCGAACGACACATCACTCATTGTGGCGCTCCGTGTGTATCCCGAAAAATAGTTTGTATGGCAAGGTAAAATTTTCATAAATTTAACATTGGTAAACCGAAAAGTTTGTCAACCAAGGGGTTTGTAAACCGAGGTACCACTGGACTTGGCCAATCACGATGATTTTGATTCTGATAGCAAAGTACAAATGGCTCCGTCCGGGGGGAAGATGTTTGCCTGCTGTTCATATGAAAACAAAGCACTTAGAATTTCACATGGCAATCAACGAAGAATGTAAGCAACAGACAAAGAGCAAAAAAATGGAGGCGTCCGCCGGTCTTTCCGTGGCGTGCGGCTTGAGGACAGACTGCGGCTCTCCGACGGCAGACGTTGAGTGAAAATGGCACCAGTCCCTTTGATTTCCCTTTCTGTTCCATTTTAACTTGCTCACATACTGAAATATGAGCCGCGAGGCGCTTTTTCTTTTTCCCAAGACGGAATGTTGTCGTTTGTCCGTCTGAAGCGGCCATGGCGACGATCGTACCTTGCTAGGCTGCTTCGGTTTGGGTTTGATACTGATAAAGACATCAAGTTGCTCCATGAGGGCCGTGACGCACTGAGGCTCCACTTCCACTTCCTCTTTAATGTCAAACATGAGCACGAGCGGCAGGCAGCCCTGAAAGCAAAGAAAAACATACACAATCAGACATCTATAATAATAGAATATAAATAATACAATTAAAAACAGATAAGCAGCAGGCTAGCTAGCTTTCTAGCTTGCTATCCATAAACACAGATAAGTAGCCAGCTAGCTAGCTAGTTATCTGTCTAGCTAGCATTAAAAACAGATAAGTAGCCAGCTAGCTAGCTAGCTTTCTAGCTTGTTATCCATACAAACAGATAAGTAGCCAGTGTGAAGTTTGTTGCCCACATTATATCGAGCGGTATATCTCTCAGGAGCAACAGCATAAATCCTCGATAGCATTAGCACCTGTAGATTAGCGGTAGTAAGTACAAAACAACAATCAAATCAATATGCGGTGGACTTTTTGGAGTTTGGGGAAATTCTGCCAAGCGCAATATGCTTGACATTATCACCACCGCAGGACCACAGACGTTGATATTTTTGGGGCCGAGCGCCGCACGGCCGCTCGGTCGGCCGGCGCTCGCCTTGTGAGTCGATGTAATTAGCGGCAGAGTCGCGCCGCGGCTGACGGGCTCCAGATCGAAGTTTTGGGGGGCCCAAATCACAAAGTACGCTCTTACGGATAAGACTTCCCATCCTCTACGACGTCCACTTGATGTTTTATTTTAGGCCTTTCTGTCTTTCTTCTAGGCTTTTAGGTTTTTTTTTTTGGTTCCTTCGGCCTTGCCTGCTCTCCTTTTGCCACATTTTTTTTTTTTCTTGTTGCTGCGTCTCCAGTTTCCAAAGCACGAGAGAGGCATGTTCAGTCACCACAACTGCTCTGGTATTTGTTAAAGGACAACCGACACCATTCACCATTGGTGAAGTGACTTCAAATGACTTCCTTCCATTGAGCGCATTTGACAAACATTCCAATTTTCTCCACTATAAAACTAATCAAGGCTAATCCAATCCAATCCAATCAATAGGTATCAACAAACGATGGAATACAAATGCGGCTTTTCAGCATAGCCTTCTCGTCAAAAAATGGCTCTTATAAGCGGTTTGGCTAACGATGGACTAGTTAACATGAGCCAAAACGGACTTGGTCTCAGGTTCAAGGGCACCCCTGAAAAAAAATAGCAACTATAAGGCACTTCCGAAAACCCAAACCAAATTGTTGCGGGATTGCGGTGCGAAATCCAAGCAAACCATCATCATCATCATCATCATTAGACGCAGTCAAAACGTGGAAGGAGCGGGCTATGCGGCAGCTTAATAGTTACAGCGCGTTTTCACCGCAGCTAACGCGACGCCAGCCAAGGTTCTTCCCAAAGCCCAAAAAGGTCACGGCGGTTGTCATCCCGCTGCCGCGCATCCCTCGCATACCAAGATGAAATATAAAATGATAAAAATGACACTACAAGTTATAAAATGTATCAATGAACTGTCAACAGTTTGGGATATAATAGTATTCAATAGAAAACGTTGCTTAAAAACGACAGATTGACAGCGTATACGAACTATTCTGTCGTGTAAATGTCATGTCGACCATTTTGAATGGATCTGTGTAAGCTCTCAGTCGTACAGGAGTGGTCCATCCATCAATGAGAAGGTTTCTTCAGCCGTCGTCTGTACTTTTTGAAAAAGTACAGAGACGGCTGAAGAAACCTTCTCATCCATTTTGAATGGATTTCGACTTACCACCGTTTGACTTACGACTGTTTTGTTAGAACGGAACCCGGTCGTAACTCGGATGTTACCTGTATTTTATTTTTGGACGACATCAATGCATTTTGGTTAAAGCTATTTTGCTAGCTAGCTATTAGCTATGTCCTTGAGAGTTTTGAAAGGCTTATAAATACAATGTATTATTATTATTATTGTTATTATTATCATTACGTAGCTATTAGCTATCTAGCTTGCTAGCTTTCAATCTATTTAAGTTACTTCCAGGTTGAATGAACGATGGTGTGTGTGGTTGCCATGGCTCACCTACAGAAAAACTTATCCTGTGACTGTAAAGTGACCTTGAGAGTTTTGAAGGCGCTTAAAAATGAAATTTATTAGTATTAGTAGAGGTATTAGTAGTGGTATTAGTAGCATCATCATCATCATTACCATTATTATTATTACTAATATTAGTACTACTACTACCATTATTATTACTACTATTACTACTACTACTACTACTACTATTATTACTACTACTTCTATTACTACTTCTACTACTCCTACTACTATTATTACTTCTATTACTACTTCTACGATGATGATGATGATGATGATGATGATGATGATGATGATGATGATGATGATGATGATGATGATGATTATAGCTCCCACACCGACGGAGGGAATGGGTACACGGTCAAAATGGATCCCCATGTCGTACCAACGCGTGAGCACAAAAACAAAATGTCGGCGTTCTGAAAGCAAACTACGCACCATGAGATACTGGCGTGCGAGGCACACCGACTCGATGGTGCCTTGGATGTAGACGGTGGACTTTTTGTGCGGTCCGTTGGCGCCGTTGGGGTCGGGAAAGTGGATTTGTGCCCCCGTCCTTTGGACGATGTGCTTGATGTTGCTGCCGTTGCGGCCTTTCATGAAGAGGTGGTGCTGGGGGGCGATGTCCAGCTGGCTGCTCACCGACATGCTGCTCACCAGGCTGCCCGCCAAGTGCTCCAGAAGCACAGCTGTGCCGCGCTGAGGGGAAAAAAAACAGGCAAAAATATAGATATAAATCAAATCAAATTATGATAATAATATACCAATAATATAATAATACAAAATGGTCAAAACTACATGAACCCACATTACTGTAAAGTGTCCTTGACTGTTTTGAAAGGTGCTAAGAAATAAAAATGTATTATTATTATTATCATTACTATTACTATTATTGTTATTATTACCATTACTATTATTATTACCATTACTATTATTTTAGTACTATTATTATTATTATTACTATTATAATTATTATTATTATTATTAATGGTTCAGACTGTTTTGCATTATGATTTATTGATTTAAAACATGACGTTACCCAGTTTGAATGTATTTTTTTTCCTTCCTTCCTTTATTTTGTATGTAATCTCATTGTACACCACTAGATGCAATAATCAGAAAGTTTTGCAATCATCATTTATTTCAAAATAATAATAACACATTTCATTTCTAAGCGCCTTTCAAAATTATTAGCCACATTGAATCTATTTTTATCTTCTTCGCTGTTTATTTTGGATGTAATCTCACTATAGACCACTAGTTGGCACTATTACTACTACTACTAATAATAATACATTTCATTTCTAAGAGCCTTTCAAAACTCTCAAGGTCACTTTTACAGTCACAGGATAAGTTTTTCTGTGGGTGAGCAGCGGCAGCCACATGCGCCAGCATTCACTCAACCAGGAAGTAACTCAAATAGACGGAAAGCTAGCTAGATAGCTAGCTAATAGATAGCTATTAGATAGCCAGCTAGTTATACAGCTAATAGATAGCCAGCTAGATAGCTAAATAGCCAGCCAGATAGCTAATAGATAGCAAATATATAGCCAGAAAGCTAATCCATCCTTGAGAAAATGGAGCGACTCTGGGTTGAGCATGGTTCTTGGAGTTCTCGCTTGGTCTTTGCCATGATGCAAAAGAGGGGGAAGCCATCTCCGCACATGGCGGCGGCGGCGGCTTTGGAAAGCCGCTAGGATATTCTCAGGGTCTGGCAGCGGCGCATAAATAGCGCTGGCACGTACCGCTAATCACGTCGGCCTTCGTCTGGCCTCCTCACCCGCTCTGACCTAGCCGCAAACTGGCCGCTTTTGGAAGGCATTCGCTAAACACGCGCGCCTGATTTAACGCCAGCGAAGATGAATAAATATACATCTACTCAGAGGGCGGGAAAAGCACTCGCCGGCGAGGCCTGGCGTTGACGCTGGGTGCCATTTCTTGGCAGGAGAGACGGACGGGGAAAACTCCCCGACGCTTGAAGCAGTGCGCCTTTTTTCGGAAGGTGGCGCGGAGAAGGACGCTTTTCTGGCTCAAGTACGAGTGGGCTAAGATACAAAGTTGAAGAGTTGCGACGCCCACGTAGCGTAGTTCATGCTAACCCAGCATCTCTCAGCACTCTCTTGGCAAATCGGGAGGGTTTTTTTTTTCATGTGTGTGTGTGTGTGTGTGCGTTCAGTAATGCTGCCAGCGTTGGTGGGCTCAGTAGCCGAGCTAGCTTCCTTCGCATTACCGTGGAAACGGCCGCGGAGGAGCCAAAATGGCTGCAGATGAGAAGTGAGATGATCGCTTTGGCCAAGTAGTTGGTTTGTTAGCTAGCTAGTTGGCTATCCAGATTTCTAGCTAGTTAGGCGGTTGGTTACTTTGCTAGATAATTAGTTAGTTAGTTGGGTAGTAAGCTGTTAGCTCGATAGTTTGGTGAGCTATTTAGGTACGTGTTAGTTGGCTTGTTAGCTACTAGCTATGTAGATTTTTTGCTAGTTAGGTAGCCAGTTATTTAGCTATATAGTTAGCTAGCTAGCTAGTTGATACATTAGTTAATCAAAGTATCACATGAACGACTTTGTTCGTCCTTCAGTCAGTGGTTGATTGATTTACTCCAAGGAGTACGCCAGCCCTGGGCGGCCCGCTCACTCCTCACCTTGACGGCGTTGGCGTTGTTTTGGGAGCCTCGCACCACGCCGGTGGCCCTGGACAGCCGCGTGGGGGCTTTGAAGGACACGGCCAGGTTGTACGTCTGCGAGATGGCCTGCACGCCGGGCGAGCTCGGGTCCGACTGCATGATGGCGGGAAGCTCAAAGGACAGCACCAGAGGGAGCAGCTCCTGCAAACAAAGACGGACGGACGGACGGACGGACGGTGAGCCTTGGGATGCCCTCAAATTGGGGTTTTTTTCAGGCCAAAAACTTCGATTTCCCTCTCAAGGCGTACGCAGACACGTTCTTCAAACATCTGCACGGCTGTCGATGGCTTTGGTTTGGTTTGAAGGGCAAGAGGCGTGAATCGTCGCCGCCAAACAAATGCCTCGGCTGATCAATCCCAGATGCGCTCGCTCGGCCACGGTTTTGGATCACGCTTCCGCACTTGCGCTCGGAGGGAATCGAGACTTTTGGAAGAGGAGAAAAAAAAAAAAAAAAAAAAAAAAAAAAACACAGCCGGGCCAATCAATGAAGAAAAAGAGGACTTTTCTATCCCTCAGCTTTACGCTAACAAGCGAGCGTAAGCTGGAGTACACTTACAAGTTGAAAGCATGAGTGCTTTAAAAGATGGGGGGAAAAAATCCAACATGTCTTCTTTCAAAATAAAAAATTCCAAAAAAAGAGCTGAGTCAGAATAGCGTGCAATTTGAGTGAAAGCCAACTTTCATCCAAAAAATGATCTCAGAAAGTGAGTTGAGAGCAAATCGACACGGACGGACGTGGTCCAATGGGATGTTTTCCACAGCGGAAGTGTGGCGCTGCGCAACTCACCCTGATTTTAACCCGGGCCGCTTCCACGCCTCCCGGCTGCCCTGCGATCGACACCTGTTGACCGTGACAAAGAAAGCCACGTGGTGAAAATGAAGCCAAAATGGTTACAACATGCTCAGATCATCGCATATCGGCAGACTTGATTTCCACGTGGAAAAAAATAATTCATAAATAACCAACCAGCCAACTAATTAATCTACATTAATTAATTTGCTAGCCACCCTGCTAACGTGCACATAAGATCTCGAACTTCGGCAGCCGATTGGCTGTGTCTCAAAAATATGGACATAAATAAATAAATACATAAATAGATAAATACACAAACACACAAATATATACATGAATAAATATCAATAAATAAATATCGATAAATAAAAAATAAACAAATAAAAACACAAATGCATCAATAAATAAATACACAAATACATAAATATAAAATAAATAGATATTGGTAATAAAAAATAAGTAAATATTGATAAATAAATAAATAAATAAATACATAAATAAAAAAATATACATATCAATATATAAATAAAAAAAACAAATAAATAAATACAAATATAAATAAATAGATGTTGATAATAAATAAATGAAATACATAAATACATATTGATAAATAAATGTAAAAAAAAAAATAGCGTGATGACGTACGCACCTGGTTGCTTTTCTCCGCCTGGTTGTTCCTGTTGGAATCGGGGAAATGGATGTGGCAACCCGTCTCCTCCATCACCCGCTTGATGTTATTGCCGCCCTTGCCGATCACGTGCGAGTGCTCCGTATGCGACACGTCCATTTTCAGCGTCACCCTGTTGCTCTGCGCACAGCCGGGACCAAATGGTCGTCCATTAGCATAGCACGTTAAAAGTGCCATATCCATATTTTGAATGTTACATACAGTACAAGTACATGATATGTTAGCATTAAGCTAGCAGCATTTCATTAGCACAAAATAAGAGTTTATTTATGTTGAATATATGTTATTTGCCAAACATGTCAAGTGACCACCGAGCCCCCCCCCCCGCTCTTTGCCCTATTTGACCGTTGGGAGTTGCACGGATGAGTGGCTGCCCCCATTGGGTGCCACCGGGCGGTCGCCCAGGTGATGCAATTGCGCTCTTTCTCTTCAGCATAAAAAACCATAGACTTTCTTCTTTCAACAGAAAAAAAACAGAGTTAATTCCTAAGTTATTTGGGTCTGGAGTTATCTGAGCTTGAAATGGGGGCGGTTGTACAAAACACAATGCCATACATGTTGATTCATACAGCGCTTTAACAACAGCTGAAGCTGTAACAAAGCGCTAACATGGACAAAAGGCAAATGTTGCCCCCTTGTGGAAGGGAAAAACATTGGCAGAGGTCTGACCAGCGCTTTATCAAGAAAAACCAAAACCCGAACAGATTCTGGAATGGCCCCCTACGTCATATTATTGAATACATTCATGAATGGCAGAGAATGAGTTAAAGACCTCACGAGGAAAAAAATATATCTAAAAATTAAATTACACGAACCAATACTATTGCTTCTAAAAGCAGATTAGATTGGCATGGCAACAAAAAAGGCTGAAATCTGATTGGACGAAAAAAAAAAAAAAAAAAAAAAACACAGTATCCGAATATGCGTCCAGCACAATATTTACCTTTGTATCAAGCACTGACATGATTCTTTCTTTGGCGTCCCTTACGTGTTCCCTCTTGCCGCAAACCTTGATGTGAGGATCTGCACAACACAGAGCGACACACAGAGAGAAAGACAAAAATAAACAGAGAGAGTGAGACAGATAGAGCGAGAGAGAAACAAAAGGGCGGCTTAGGACAATGGGTAACAACTTCACCGAACAACATGGCTACAATTAGTGGCGAGCCTTGCATTTGACACCTAGGCCTTCAGTAGTGCTATGTCCGATTCGATCCAACCTTTAATAATGATTTTATGACTATACAACCTTTCTAGTTGTGACTGTGGCTCATATAAAAAGTATGGTGTGATTTACTACAAGTCCACTAGATGGTAGCGTTAGCCAGGAAATCACTTTTCGCAGGCCTTTGTGTCACAAACTTAAAAAAAGAACGAAAGCAACAGTTTGATCGATATTTATTTGATGCTCGAGGGCACAGAGAACTGATTGCGAATGCGTCCAGGTAGATTTTTTACCCTAGTAACAAATAATGGCTGAAATGTGATTGGTTAAATGCGAAAACACAAGTCAGGAAGTAATGCAACAGCGGAAAAGCAATGAAAGGAAGCTGAAAGACAATTTAGAATTTATTTCATAAAAAATCATGGACAAAATGTCAGTCTGTCATTCCGAATTTTTGAGTCCAGCAGAGAAGGCCTTGCAGGCCCAGACGGTCCACCACTGGCTACAAGCAGATGAGCTAATATACAAAAGTAGAGGCAGTTTTACAGAGTTTGCAATTCGGTTGACTATATTTAGAACCATTTCTGGCCTTCCGAGAAAGTACTTTTCCCCCTCGAAAGAAAAAAATGCTGCTGCAAAGAAATAGAAAACCCCGGCCGAATCGTTTTGACATGTTTTCCCTCGTGTGGCAAGAAAGGAGCCCAGCAATCTCCGTCAACGCTACATTTCGCATCGGATTGGATTAGCCTTTTTGACATTTCACAGCAGCGACGGACGTTATGAAGCAAGACGAAAGGAAAGAAAGTAGAAAAACAAAATACAGGAGCTGCTGTAAAGGCAGCCACTCCCGCGGCCCCATCTTGAAGTTAAAAGAACAATGACACCACAATTTAATATTAAGCACTTTCTGAACCCTGTTGCATGAAGCAGTTCTAGATGAAAGAGAATATGATCAAAACATCCTTTTCACCAGTGGATCAGGGACATTGAGGTGAAATGTGCATGTCTGCTATGAGCTAAATGTTGAAAGCAAACACAAAGCTGTAGCATCCATTGACGATAACAGATTTTCTCACATCTCCTGCCCCATGTACTGTAAATCCGCTTCAATTCCAAGCCGCGACCATTCTGCATACGCATCGGCGTTCTGTGCATTGGTTATTTCGACACAAAACCGAAAGATGGCTGCCAATGAGTGCCTTCAAACATGGCGGCGTGACATCTTAACGCAAACTAGTTTATTGCGTCACCCTGAAGCCTCGGCGTAAAAACGAGGACTCCGTATACTGATCAAAAACGATGCTTGCACAGACCGCTTTCTTATCACATATGCGCACAAAGCTACGGCGGCTCATGTTTCTATCTTTGAAATCAAACACAGCCAATTGCGGACTACATACACTTGAGGAAGATCTCAAAGACCCCTTTCCAGTAATCCCCGTCCCGTCGCCTCCTACAACGCTTGCACTATCTCAGATTTACAGTCAAAGAAGCCGCACGTAATCCCATTTATTGTTTCAACGTCGATTCTGTATTCTGTGGACCTCTCCAGCGCATGTTTACACTTTGAGCTCAGAAAGCGGGGCAGAAAGGGGGGGGGGGGGCGGTTTACGGGCGGGGCAGAACAATTTGTCGATGACGACGGAATTCCAAAGTGGATGGAAACAGAGAGCCTGAAAACATGACCAAAAAAAAAAAACAAGGTTTTCACATTCCTCCATGACAAAGCTTGGAATAAACGGATGTAATACCCCATTTAGGCGTTAGAGGGCGTTCGTCCAGTGTCCCCATTGTAACCTGCAGAGCACATCTGGCAAACATTATCCGGCCTGGTTGGGATGTACAACACCCCCGCATTTTTCAAGCAAAGTGTGGCGTAGGCGCTTTTTTTTGGGAGGGGGGGGGGGTGTAAAAAATGTGCACCTAACAGCTTAATTTGGCACACGCAACAGCTAGAAAAAACAAACACAAATATAAGAGCAGACGTCGACGCTGCAGAAGGTGAGAGCTTTCAGTCCGGCACACAAAGAAGCTCATGACTCGGATGAAAAGTGCACTCAAAAATGCCGTCTTTTCACGCATGAACAGGGATGCCGCCATGTTTTTTCACACATTTCATTCGGAGTTGAGGACGTTACGGATTTCCATGTATGCATTTATTTTAATAATAATAGTTATAATAATAATAATAATACAGTGATACCTCAGCTTAGGTTTCAGTTTACGAACATTAAATTTGCGAGAATATAATCTTGGCATACAAACTAGTTTTCAGGAAACACACGGAGCGCCACAATGGCTGGCGGACAAGTTTTCGGCGGAAGAACACTAAACTACACGGTCGAACAGCGCCACCGTGGATGGCGGACTAGTTTTCCACACTCGCTTTCTTTGAGTGCACTCAGAGCAGACGTGGTTCGTGATCGAATGGATACTTTTGCTTTTTTGTTGATTTGGATTAACTAAAAGCAGCTAGCAGGGGACAGTGTGTGAGGGTATTATCGCTGAGAAAGCATGGCAACTTCACTCGGATATTGTCAAGAGGCAACTACATCAACAACCACCACAAAGGTCAATAAAACGACTTGATTATATATTACCGTTTATTTATTTAATTACAATGCTATAGTGCATTTATTATACATAAAATAAGGTATTTATGTGTGGTTTTAAAGCTTATTTAGTCGACAATTGTGTATTATGGGGACCTGGGAACGGATTATTCTCATTTCAGTGGTTTCCTGTAGGAAATGAATTTTTGGGATACACACTTTTCACCTTACACACACTTTCTGGGAACCAATTAAGTTGGTAAACCAAGGTATCACTGTACTGTAAATCAACAACCATCACAAAGGTCAATAAAACGGCTTTATTATATAGTACAGTGTATTCATTTAATTACAAGACTATAGTACTTATATTATACATAAAATAAGCTATATTTTGTGTGGTTTTAAGGCTTATTTAGGAGACAATTATGTTTTATGGGGACCTGGGAACTATTATTCTCATTTTAGTGGTTTCCTATGGGAAATTAATGTTTGGAATACACACTTTTCGCCTTACACTTTTAACTCAGAATTCCGACTTTTATAGTAGCTCCTGTATTTTGTTTTTGCTGCTGTGAAATGTAATCATCTAATCTAATCTAAAAAAATCTGTAATCCTTCTAAATCAAGGTAACACTTTATCGATATTTGAAATACAGTAAAGTCTGGTTATATCGATATCGGTTATATCGATCGTACTGCTTATTACGATACTATTTCTATGAACGGAAGGAGAAAATTTACATGCCGCAGGTTCGGTTATATGGCTATTTTTTCCGACTCCCGAGAATATCCATATAACGAGACTTTACTGTAATAAAAAGACTTTTGGAACACATCTAAGATCCAGTTCCGGTCAGCTAAGACGACTGTTAAGCGCCAGATGCTGCATCAGGCCACTTTCAAGCTTGTTCGTGTGCGTTCTGTTTCTGTTTCTGTTTCAGGGACGATGACGCCACTCCGGAAAACAGCCGACGCTTCACGGCGTGCTTTAAAAGGTCAATTTTGCACACGTCACACACGTGCCAGGTGGCGGCGGCGACTCATTTGTGCGAGCCGACGTCTTATGTCATTTTCACAGACGTCCATTGCGAGTGAGTCAGGAAGTGACATCATGGCGTCGGATTGCATATCTGGCCCGAGGGCTCGCGTTAGCAGTCTTCACGCGTATGACAAAGTGGGCGTGGCCACAAGGCTAATAGGCACGCCCACTGGATGAGCTCCGTCGTGTTTTATTAGGAACAGAGCACTGGAACAACTGACGTATGAACAACGGGGCGCTTGGTGGAAATGACGCTGTGTTTACGACAAGTTGCAGGTTATCTGGAGTCAAAGACACTCTTGGATCCAAACTCTCTTCTTTCATCAGGAAAAAAAAGAGTTAATGCCTCTGGAGTTATCCGATTTTGAAATGGGGGCGGCTGTACAAAATACATCTCGATTGATAGCGCTTTGACAACAGCTGAAACTGTAACAAAGCGCTACCATGGACAAAAGGTAAAGGTTGTCGCCTCGTGGAAGGCAAAAAACATTGCCAGAGCTCTGACCAGCGCTCTATCGGCACCCAAGACTGAAAAAAACAAAACCCGAACAAATTCGGGAATGGCGCTCCATGTTACACTTTTAAATTCCCAAATAAACTTGAGAACGGCAGTGAAGGAGTTAACGCCACTATCCCGTGCCAACCAATGCACAGAACGCCGATGCATATGTGGAACTGTCGCGGCTTGGAATTGAAGCAAATTTACAGTACATGGGACGGGAGATATGAGACCATCTGTTTTCATCAATGGATGCTACAGCTTCGTGTTTGCTTTCAAAACTTAGCTTATAGCAGGCGTGTGCATATTTTCAGCATGACGTCCCTGATCCACTGGTGAAAAGGAGGCTTTGATCCTCTCCCCTTTCATTTAGAACTGCTTCATACAACGAAGAGGGTGCAGAAAATGCTTAAGATTGAAAGGCTGTTTCGTGTCACATTATTTCTTATTTTGTTTTGACTTGAAGATGGCGCCGCGAGAGTGGCTGCCTTTACAGCAGCTCCTGTATTTTGTTTTTCTACTTCTTCCTTTCCTCTTACTTTCATCACTTTGCTGCTGTGAAATGTCAAATTCTCCACTACTAGACTAAAAAAGGCTCATCCCATCCAACTATTAAAAATAAGTAAAATCAGTAGCTACGCAAAAACGCAATGCTAATTTAGCTAATGGGAAAATAGCGATGTCTTGGAGGATGAATTTGAAATGTCACGATTTCAAGAAAGAATTCCAATTCTGAAAAAGTGACATCAGCAAAGCAGACGCTAGCTATCGGCTACTTCCTGCTATCGTTCATGTGAGCAGAAAGCTACAGCTAAAAACCGGCTAGCTACATCGTGACATTTTAATTCTGATTGGTGAAAGAAAGAGTACGTATGTATGCTTTTTTTTTAGCAGTTACGCAGAATGAAGCATAGCAGGAAGTGTATATGTTCAAATTGGCTCAAGGAACGGTTTTATGGACTGTATTTACAGGGCATACATTTCTCGCTAATTTTATGACTTCACTGCGTGAAATATCCGGATGAAGAAAAAAAAATGTGAGAGGTCAAGTAGGAGCCATTCTCACCTTTTTTCGACTTGGCTCCGATCTTCAGCTTGGACGGCCAAGCTATCTGCGTTTGGGTTTCATCCATAATCTGCAACACAATTAATATTAATACAAGTGAGATGATGCATCAGGACGGCTTCCATTTGGGTTACGGCAATCGTTCTTTTTTAAATGCCGCTGTGGATTAAAAAAAAAAAAAAGACAACCTTGTCCTGAAGGCTTGTTATTATTTTTAAAAAGCACATCATGGATCTCAGTTGTGCTAATTGTTGTGGGTGTGAAGGATCACTGGCGACCAGTCCGGGGTCACCTGCCTCTTATCGGCTCCACGGCGACTCGAATGAGGTCGATTTCAAAATGGAGTGATGAAAACGGCATGGATGACTTTCTTTCCCCAAAAGACTCGAGGGGGCGACGAGGGGGGCGGCGTCTTTCTAAAAGGTCCTTGTTCATAAAGCGGGAGAGACATTTCCTGCTCAGCGCCGCTGTTCTTGGCGGCGGCGTGCAGATGGGACCGATTTCGGACGAGACCACACACTGCTGGCTTGAATGGGCGGACGCCGTTTATTTTCCATGAAAAGAAGTCGCGGACAACTCGCCCCGCGCGAAAATTCTTTTTAGCGATGCCTCCAACGGACGTGCCGACGCCCCTCGGCGGAATGCGCAAATAGAAAAAGGTCGCCGCTGATCGCTTCCGTCGCGCCGCCTTGACATGATGATTGGCTCCTAGAGGTTGCCAGTTGCTGCGCGAGCAAAATCAAACGTCCACCCATAACCATGCGCAAAAAAGAATAAAGTCCTAGACTGGAAGGCAGCACATGTGTTGGACACACGTGGTCGTTCACGAGCGGCCGCTTGCGCGCAATATATCGCTTCCACTATCAACATGGCAGAGGCATGTTTCCTCCTAGCGATGGTGCAGCTGTTGTTACAGCTGGAACGTGTCTCTGTGTGTGTGTGTGTGTGTGTGTGTGTGTGTGTGTGTGTGTGTGTGTGTGTGTGTGTGTGTGTGTGTGTGTGTGTGTGTGTCAGCGGGATGTGGAGGATTGTTGGGTAGTGGAGGAGGTGGGAGGGGGGGGGGGTGTTGTTAAGATGTGGTGAGCAGACCTTGAGGCGGCATCACCAGAAACGATGCAGTTGACGCTTTGGATTTGAGACAAAAATGTATACAATATGTATATGTCATAAAACGGATATATCTATCTATCTACATCTACCTATCTATCTATTGATCTATATAATCTATATATATATATATATACACACACACACGCATACGTACATATACACACGCATATATATACATACACACATATATATATATATATATATATATATATATATATATACATACATGTATATAAACGCACACATAGGTATTGACAGACCTATTTATCTATCCATCTCTCTCTCTCTCTCTTTATATCAGAATCAGAATATATATATATACATATATATATAAATAAAATTGAAAGAGCGTCTTTGCATACTGTTTGTCATCGTGTTGGTGTTGCGTTGAGATTTTTCTGCTGCTTTGGACGCAAAGGAAGTGGAGTAGACGGTGAGTAAGAGCAAGCAACCGGACCTGGGGACACTGCGGGGGTGGATCTTTTGAGGGTTTTTATTTGCTCTCATCGGTTTTGACCAGTGACTCTTCCTTCCGGCAACTGCCATACGTTGACAAAAAGTCCAGCGTGCGGACTGAGTGGCATGCCATTTGTCCGCCGAGCCCAGAAAGGGGCGGCCTTGGCCCAGCAGCAGGAAGCGGTCAAACTAACAACCCCCATCAAGTCCAGGGTATCTCACACACACACACACACACACGGTCCTCATTCCTTTCAACAAAAGCGTGGCACGATCCAAAACCGCGTTTATTTTGCAGCCTTGAAGGGTCGGTCGGCGGCCTCGCCTCACGCCATCGAAGGGGGGCAGTTGCGCACAAGTGGAAACGGCGCACTGAATGAAAAGCTGCTCTTCGGACCACTTCCAAGTCAAACAGCCCCAACCGACCGACCGACCAACCGACCGAGCGACGCTAATTTCAAAGCCAAGACTTGACCTTGGGCTCTGGCTAACCACGCTGAGGTCTCCAGACCTTGAATCGAACGAGCCGACTTGAAGCAGATTATCTCCAAACGGCTCACGTACGATATTTCGACTTGGAAGTGAACGGCGGTGGGATGCCAAGAGTGTCAAGTACGAGTCTAAAAAAAAATGCCACTCAGAGGCATAATTGGCCTTCAGAAATGCGCATCGGGGAACGCTTTCACTTCCTTTTCCTTTCTGCATCAATCAAGGGTAAATCCTTCAAACAGACAAGACTGCCAAAACAATGACGACTATTGTCCAAAAAGTGGCCAGAAGGCTTTCTGACACCTCCGACATAACATGGGGCTGAGCAAATTCCTCCATTTTCAACAAAATTGCTTCAACGCGACAGGATTAAGCTGTCCATTCGTCCCACCTGGAAATGGGAGATTTGTCCAAAGCGGTTCTCCACCGTACGGGTAATTCTACCACCCGACGTTTATCCAATTTTTCATAGATTATTTCTCCATGTCAAGTCAAGGTTACTGATTCAAAAAACTGCAATCGCTGAAAATCAACGTCGGAAAAAAAAAAACAAAAAACCAACACACCGGCAAAAAGGCAAGGCCATTTCAAGCTCCACAGGTTTTTCAAACACCCGACAGCGTCTTGAAAACATTCACCCTCTGCTAAGTTTCAGAACATTACCAAAATCACCGACCAAGTGAACTCATTCACTGCCATCCACAAATTTATTC
This sequence comes from Hippocampus bargibanti, assembly GCF_051943395.1. Taxonomy (NCBI): domain Eukaryota; kingdom Metazoa; phylum Chordata; class Actinopteri; order Syngnathiformes; family Syngnathidae; genus Hippocampus; species Hippocampus bargibanti. Next base: position 22,495,978 of record NC_142746.1, on the reverse strand, counting down.
GTGAATTGAAAATATGACGTTGAGCGCCGATAAAAGGTGCGCGATACAAAAGCTAACTTACAGCATCTTTGTTCAAATATTTTTCGACATAATGTACCCGCAAAAATGTTTGTATGTACCGTTTTCCGTAACTCAAATGTTCGTAAATTCGGGAGTGTCTGTATTTGGGATTTGAAAACATCGAGCGCCATTCCCGAATTTGCTTTTTTTTTTTTTCATGCTTGTGTGCTGATAAAGCGCTGGCCATGGCCTCTGGCAATGTGTTTTCTTTTCCACAAGGGGGCAGCATTTCCCTTTTTATCCATGTTAGCGCTTTGTTCCAGCTTCAGCTGTTGTTTAAGCGCTATATCAACCAATATGTATGTATTGCATTGTATTTTGGGCAGCCCTCATTTCAAGCTCATATAACTCCAGATATCATCATTTGGGAATTAACGTTTTTTTTCCGAATGAAAGAAGAGAGTCTAAGGTTTCTAACGCTGTATTGAATGTTTATGTTGTCCAAAAACTCATTCTGTGAGTTATGCAAATTTGAGTGAAAATGACAAAAACCCTGGCACTGGACGGGACACATTTTTGCACATCGTCTGGCAGTGAATGAGTTAATAAGGCAGAGTGGGTGCCGGTCAAGCCTTGATGTTCAAATCGATGCACGTGCCGGCAAGTGTTCGGTTACATAAGTAAGAAAAAGTCCCGTCTGTTGTGTCAGCTGCATGACGGGAAAAAAAAAAAAAAAAAAAAAAAAAAAAAAAATCAGACTGTGGCATCCCGCAGGGGTCAGTGTCGTTGCCGTCGCATTGTGTTTTGTTTGGACTTGTAATCCGGAATGACTGGACATGGCACCTGATATTTGTACGTCAGCGCCCAGTGCCTATCCAACCCCCCACTCGGCAGGCAAGAACAAAACGCAAAGATAATCAAGCAAACAGCACTCACCTTCTGAAAGAAGTCCTCCCCACCGTTGACTCTCCCCTCTGAGGCGGCTAGAGTGAGACAGACATAAGGAACAATCAGGTCAGATGTCGTTCAAGAGCACTTTAAAGGACAACCGGCACCAACTGACATCACAAAAACACGCAGGATGATATTTTGAGTCAAATGCAAAACACCAATCAAAATGACTTCAAGTGTCCCAAAACTGCCACAAAATGAGCACGGAAACGGGGGAGATTCAGAAAGTCCCGCCCCCTTGTTCGTGACATCACGCCAGGATACTCCTTCACAAACTGCCTTGCTCCAGAATCAAAACAATGGCATCAGATTGGGAGAAGATGCTTTCTTGTTACTCATCCAGTTATGAATACGATTCAAATAGTTCTGAAGAGGAAAGCATAAATGTTTGACATCGACCCAAGAAGTCCTTCCGTATCAATTCGAGCCGCCTGGACTCCATTGTAGCATCCAGACAATGCACAAGATGGCGCACTAGCTCCGTTAGAAATGGGCTGACTTGTCCGCTGGGAATTTGTGTCAATTTACACCTTCTTTATGCGTGTTACCGCCATTGGCTGGGACACACAATGATTCATCATCGCGTTATTTATGTACTTTTCCCTCTAATTTTGCAATCAACGCTGTGTTTTCAGATGAAAAAAGTACCCAAAATGCATTGTGTGTCACTTACTAAAAATAAAAATAAATAAATAATTTAATTTCCTGGTGTATAAGGCACAACCAAAAGCCTTCATTTTTGTGTAGTTTTAAGGCTTATTTAGTATAAAATTATTTTTATGGGGATCTGGGAACAGATTATTCTCATTTTAATGGTTTCTTATGAGAAATAAATGTTCGCAAAAAGAACTTTTCGTCTGACACACTTTCTGGGAACCAATTCAGTTTGTGAGCTGAGGTATCACTGTACTTCAAATAGAATCTTAAGAAAAATATATATATCGCTAGCCAGAGTAGCAGCTTTGTGCTCCCTCTTACGAGTACCAGTCAAGAGCGCCATTTTGGGCCAACTGGAGACACTCTACGATCGTGTCAGGCGTCTCTCTCAAAAATTGTCTCTCCGCGGCAGCGTTTACAGTTGATCTGACGTTCACGCTCATGTTACACTTGGCGTTACACTTGGCGAGCGGAGCGGTACCGCTCATTTCCAGGAATGGCATTTAGGTCATGCTACATAATCCAAACGACTGTCAAAAAAAACAATCCCATGTGACTAGTTGATGGATATCGATTGCCGATTGTTACTATTTTAGCATACAGGAGTCCGGAATGGCGTCGTTCGTACAATGTTTGGGTCAACGGTGGCTAAATTTCAGCCTCTGCGGCGCGATTCTGGGAATACTTTGGAATCTGCAGTTTGGGAACCACATGAGAAGGGTCCCGGCGCAAACGAAAAACCAAAATATATATAAGAGCCGAGCACTTGAAAGTCTTTTTCCCTGCATACATAAGCCATACGTTGCTGTAATTTGAAGTGCAGCTGGGTGCTAATAAACACCAACCCGGTTGGAAAATAAGACTTAAAGAAATAAAATCAAGGTGGGGATATTATGAGGCCACTGGCGTTAGGTATTAAACGTAATCACGCTATCCAATCAAAGCATTGTAAAGTATTTCCTTTCAATATGTACAGAAGCCGTGTTGAATACATTCAGTAAACGTAATAAAACAGACGCAATCCTGTCTTGAGGTTAGCGGCAGCCATTTTCGACCTTGCTGGAGGGAGGAAATGACATTTGCGGCGGTAAAATAATATTTTTCAGAAGAGCAGACAGAATTGGATTGGGATTTTGTTTGTCATTTACATTAAGCGGACACAAAAAAAAATCTGGGAAATAGAATAGAATATCTATTTCTGGGAAAACCTGCGTAAAGAGTTAGCTTGCAAGCTAGCTGACAGGCTAGCTTAAAGAATTGCGTGTGAACTTTATGTTTGGTATTTCGACGTGATCAGTGATTTAGACAAAATATCAGACAAAAAAAAAAAAAAATCACATTTCCATTTGGGATACTTGAGATAGCAGCAAGTTAGCTTTTACGCTACCAAAGACAACTTTCAAAATGACAAAATCTATGAGAGAGAAGTTAATTTTGTTCTTATAAATAGCTATCTGCGCCAAAATGTTGTCCAACAGACAAAAAAAAATCATGTTTCCATTTGGGATACTTAAGCTAGCAGTGAGTTAGCTTATATGCTTGCAGAGAACTTGAGAATTGTGGTGTGGAAATATTTTCGATGGATACAACCGCTAACCGACCAAAAACAACAGATTATGCTTCAAAACGCAGATGAGCCCACCTTCCAAAACAAGTGACATCGATCCAGCATCACATTTCTCCTACCTACGCGCCACATCTGATGCAACAAGCAGCAACGCGGCGCTATTATTCCGTCGTCACGTGCAGTTTGAGTTGGCTAACGTTCGCCGTTGATACGTCGACTCCAAATGGAAGCGCAAACCCGGCAACCGGGTGGAAGACCAAACACCAAAAGGTTCTCGTCACTCCAGGACATCTGCAACTTTTCCAGATTATGGCAGCTCTGCTAATGTAAAATACATATCTGTCCTCTCTGGAGAATTCTCATGTTTCGCTATCATCTGGGCAAGAACGTCTTAATGATGCCTCTTAGCCAACGTAGCCTGAGATGGATCTGTTACAGTCTGTCGGAATCTGGGTCAGGAGGATCCGCGGATGAAGATTTGAGTAGATATGTATCCAAACCAGAAAAAAAATAATAATAAAAGAACACATCCCATAAATAACTTGACTGCTGTGAGGTTAGACGCTTGAAGAGAAGTTTTCAGAAGCAACCGTCGTAGAGTTCATCGGCTTCTCTGAAGTGAATAAATAGGTAGGGTGGGAACGGGACAACCGGCGGCGGTTGGATGGATCTGGATCAGCGGCGGATTGACTAATAAGATGACATCAAGTAGATTGCAACAAATGTCGTCGACGGACAGATCGCAGAGAGATCGGGGCTGCAGATTAACCACAATTTGGGAGAAAACATGAAGTCAGAAGTTGCCGAAAGGGAAACATTCTGTCGACAGATGTGCGGCAGGCAAACCTGAGACAGGAAAGATTACGAGGCTCGCGGGGGCCGCTTATCACTGGCAACCCTAACGGCGCACCGTTGACGACGCCGATTCCTAACTTGGCTCGGCTCACTTCAAAACGGGAATTTTGCAGTTCAGCGCAAATTTGTTGGGTCACGTCGGAAAAAAAAAGCGCTTGTAATGCGAGAGAAACATACCTCCCAACGCTGCACCCTCCATTGAGCAGTCTTTCGGTTCACCTCAACGCTGGTTCAAAAGCCAAAGACTAAAACGTCCATTCCAAAGAGGGACCAGCAACGGAAAAGACTCTATCCCCTCTGAGCCTCCACTTATTTCTCGAGACTTCTAATACAGTGGTTCTTAATCTGGTTGGAGGAACCAAAGTCCATCAGTTTCATAAGCTCATTCATTGAACCCTTCTTTCAATGACTGTGCCCACTAACTGCAGACTAGACTGAGGGGTAGACCTCTGCGGCGGAGGATCCACCGAACCCCTAGGGTTTGATCAACCCTAGATTAAGAGCCATTGTTCTAAAAGTTTCTGAGGCACCAGTCAGTGCGTGTGTGTGTAGTTCAGGGAGGGAAGGTGGATCAAGTGATTTAAATATTTGAAAACAGATAATAGAACTCTCTAGTGAAAGAAATGCCAGAGTTGGAGTTATGTGCTCCCTGTTACGAGTACCAGTCAAGAGTCGAGCAGGAGTATTCTGGGCCAACTGGAGATACTTCGTGAAGTATTTGCTAACTCCAAAGTTGGTCATCCAACCGAGATGTGACAAAGAAAATGAAACCCACAAGATTCTCTTTGAGAGGGTCAACAAGGATCTCCAGTTTAGGTCTGCAAAAATCTTCTGTGGCGTCTCTCAAAAGATTGTCGATGCTTACAATACACTCTCGGATAGGTTACTCATTATAAAGATCTTGTAGTAGTTCCTCACAAGCGCACCGTCCGACTCCCACGAACCGTCAAGCAATGCGGTAGACCTGAAATGGATTCACGTATTTTTGCGGCAGCGACGTCAATGAGCGAAATTATCCACTCGTCCGTCAGTCACAACACGTAAAAGAAAGCGATGAGCTGCGGAGGAAAGCACAAAGGCCTAAACACTGACAGATGATAGCCAAGTCTGTTCTCCATTATTTCACGGGCAGACACTAAATCCGGGAGATTCCAACGCTGTGACACTGACGGAATGCAAACAAGTTTTGATTTCTCCAGTTGTGGCTCCGATCCACGCGCAACAATCAAGCAAACATTACCTTCTAACTCCAAACAGGCCTTCGATATTTTTGGCTGCCCCCCCCCCACCCCTATACTACCCCTTTGTGGATTCTTGCACTCGAGTACGAGTTCAGCTTTGATGGGAAGGGTGAAATCCAGGTTGAGAAAAGGCCAGACGGAGCCAAAAATATCCGCATTCCGAAAACAACATCTGTCACATTTGCGATGTCGGTTCAGTCGGCCCACTTGATAACAATTTAATCGGTTCGCAAGTGCGCAGTTAGCCCAGAAATGGATTGGGAAACAGTCTATGATGACTAGCACCTGTTTTTGAAGCAAAAGACGCCGATCGTCAACAATTGCTATTGATTTATAGTCAATAAAACGAGGAGGGCGGTCTGCGGGCTACAAATCTCGGTTTCATGGAGTGTTTGTACATCATCAACTCTGCTATTCATCGGCGACCGGTCTAGGGTGTCGTTCACAGAGGCTCGTAGGGACACACAAGGAGGCTGTTACAGTGCCTTGGCCGATTTCTTGACTCCGATTGGAATAATGTCATGAGTCATCAGGTAGATCAGGGGTGTCAAATTATTTTTTTGCCGCAGGCCACATTGTAGCTACAGTTTCCTTTTGGGGTGGAGGTTGTTATGAATTTGGGGAAGCCATTACAATGTTTAATCCCCACCACATATTACAGACAGAGCGCACAACAAATTCATGTTTAGCTAGTTTTCAAATTTGAAGTCAAAAATAATGACCGTTACTGTGGTTGATATGGGACAATTTGAAATTTTGGTTCGGACTTTAGCTAGCATCATCGCATAGCTTTGGTTTCGCGTGCCCCAATAAAATGATGTGGCGGGCCAGATTTGGCCCTCGGGCCTTGACTTTGACACCTGTGAGGCAGACCGATCAACGTCCGGTAATATTTCACTTCCTTGTCCGCTCCAATCAACATGAAGATTTTATTATAGGCAAAATTTACAAGTATGTCGACATGGCAGCCATGTTGGATGGGGCAAATCGAAGCAAATTGTGAGTGCGCTTCCTCTTTGTAGCTGTTTCGTCAAGGAAAAAATACCAAATAATCACTTTTGCTTGTATGATGTCATCCTCGGTCAGTTCATTAGCCACATGTGTATCAAATATTAAAGCCACATACAATATGGCGGCAAAATCGCTGCGATCCGTTTGAACAACTGAAGCACGTGAGCAAAAATCTAGCGAGAGACGTCCAAATGTCAAGACCATTTTTTACGCTTCATTCCTCCTAAAAATGATGCCAAGTGATTGCACAAAGCAGCGCATTCCTGGTACCTGGTATCTGCAGCACAGTATCGGGTCCCCTGCGGACCAAAGGGAGGGAACCTCACTTGGAGATTGTTGCTATGTAAACATGACATTGTTGGGAAATGGCCGTTAATCATATGAAAAGCAACGCTGCCGTATATTTTTTCTCTCCTGCCCGCAAAATATCTCCAAATCGGATGCTCCCCACGCAAAAACCAAAAGCCCTTGAAGATGAGTGGTTGAAGCGCCGAGAGCCATATACAGGTAACATCCGACTTACGACCACGACCTCCAGACCCTATTTTTTTTCATTTGACGCTTGACACTGCAACGCGCGAGCAGGCTGGCAACGTGTACAATTATGGCCAGCCAGCCAGCATCTCACTCTCGCGCAGCAATCGACCGTGTGATGGCACCAGGGGGGGGGGGGGGGTGTTGCGAGTCGTTTAGGAACTCGGTCGTAAGTTGAATGTTACCTGTACGAATGTTAAATTTATGAAAGTTTTACCTTGGCATACAAACTATTTTTCGGGATACACACAGAGCGCCACAATGAGTGATGTGTCGTTCACGAACAAGCCCGTTCTCCTAACAAGAAAATGACAGCCGACTTGTTTTTATCCTCTATTCAACGACCATCACAAAGGTCAATAAAATTACTTTATTACACGGTACAGTTTATTTCTTTCATTATAATACCATAGCACATTTATTTTACATGAAATAAGGTCTATTTTGCATAGTTTTAAGGCTTATTTAGTAGAAAATCATGTTTTATGGGGACCTGGGAACGTATTATTTTCATTTTAATGGTTTCCTGTGGGAAATTAATTTTTGTGATACACACTTTTCGCCTTACACACTCTGTCTGGGAAACAATTAAGTTCATAAGCCGGGTATGACTGTATGTGTAGGTAAATCCAGGGTGCCTGCTGCCCACTCTCAAAGAAACGTTTCTAAAAGAGCAACCGCAAACCAGACAGAATGTAAATGTGCGCTCCGACAAGAGCCGAAGAAAAAGATGTCGGAAGGCGGTGGAATAACACAGATTCATTTACAGCTCCGGCAGCGTAGAAATGGGTCAGAGAACTGAAATAAGACTCCGCAGGCTGCCCCCCACCCTCCATCTTTTTTTTTTCTTGAAGTAATGAATTACAGGTTTTTCCACCGAGTCGAGCTCAATTATATTCCAGCTGCTGAAAACCTTCATCATCGCCCCGCAAAAGGAGGAATGTGGCGCAAAGTTTGAATAGAATCGTTTGCATGTTGTTGCGGCGACTTTAAGAAGGTGCGAGAAAGGAAGGGAGGTGGCGAAAAAAAAGGTGGTGACAGAGTGCCGTCAAATCCACTCTAGTTACTTTCAATTCAATGGCGACCGGTCCGGGGCGGACCTTGACTTTGGCACAAAATCAGCAAGGATAGGCTCCAATTCCACTGCAACCCCGATGTGGATACGCGCAAAAGAAACGGAAGGACGGATACTTTGCATATTATCGACATTCGAAGGTGGTGCGCAAAAAAAAGGCAATAAAAAAAATACAGAAATAAAAATTGAATGAAATCAATGGCCGGTCATGAGATCAGGATTGAATTTCGCAATACTTAAACAGGTAACATCCGACTTACGACCGTTTGGTCGGAACGGCACTTAGTCGTAAGTCGGATGTTACCTGTACATTGTTAGCATGCTAGCATACTTGACCAGGTCGTTTGAAAGTTCTTATCACAATATACGAAATCACAAACAAAAATACGTAGAACAGTGGCAGAACACACGGATCGCCATCCATTTAGTTGAAAATAGTCATTGAGTTGTGTTGGTTTTTTTTTGGCGCGTAAATAAAGAGAAAGGACAAGAGAGCGTTGCGGAGGAAGCATGAGTCTCCTTCAAGATGCACACTTCCTGTCCAAGGGCCTTACTCAGCACGCGGGAGGAAGACCAGGATAACGACTACAAAAAGAAAAAAAGGGCATTCTTCTGTTTGACACGTTTTTTTTTTTCCGAGGACCCAATTTTCTATTGCGTCAGCAAAGTTATGAGAGTTGGTGAAAACAAAAGGAAAAATGGAGGGAAAAAAATAATACTTCATCTACAAATTAATGTAAGTTAATTATAGAAAAATGCCCCTCAACATGGAGAAAAGCTGCTCTTTAAATTAACTTGATGATCAGACAGACAGGCATCTAGCTAACTATCTGGCTATCAATCTAGCTATGTAGCTAGCTATCTGTTCAGCTATCTAGCTCACTAGCTATATGTCTGTCTAGCTATCTATCAAGTAACCTATCTGTCTGTCTAGCTATCTATCAAGCTAGGTAGCTGTCTCGCTAGCTATCTATCTGGCCATCTGTATGGTGAGCAAGCTATCTGGCTATCTATCTGGCGAGCTAGCTGTCTAGCTATGTATCAGGCGAGCTAGCTATCCATCTGGCGAGTTAGCTATCTTGCTATCTATCTGGCAAGCTAGGTATCCATCTAGCGAGCTAGCTATCTAGCTATCCATCTCGCGAGCTAGCTACCTACCATCCATCTAACGAGCAAGCTACCTAGCTATCCATCTAGCGAGCTAGGTATCTAGCGAGTTAGCTATCTTGCTATCTATCTGGCAAGCTCCATCTAGTGAGCTAGCTATCTAGCTATCCATCTAACGAGCTAGCTATCTAGCTATCCATCTAGCTATTCATCGAGCGAGCTAGCTATCTAGCTAGCTATCCATCTAGTGAGCTAGCTATCTAGCTATCCATCTGTCTAGCTATCTATCTAGAAGGCCAGGTATCTAGCTATCCATCTAGCAAGCTATATACCTAGCTATCCATCTAAACGTCTAGCTAGCTATCCATCTATCTAGCTACTATCTTGCTAGTTATATAGCTAGCTAGCTAGATGTCTGTCTGTCTGATCATTGACAAAAATTAAAGAGCAGACATTTCGACATTTGAGGGGCAACATTTTTTATATCGAGCTAGATAGCTATCAAGCTATCTAGCTCGATAGATAGATTAATTATTGTGAGCCCAGGCGGGCATTTCATACAAATAGGTATCTGTCGCAAACCTAACTTGACTCCACCATTTTTAATAATAACTTCAGTTCATGTCATCACCGTTGTAAACATTTGCTGCCGCTTTCATCTCACAAAATGCATTTTGGAAGTTCAAGAGAGCAAAACATGGAAGCAAAAAAAAAAGACCAAGTGGAGTAAATGTTAATGCTTTCCCACCACGGTGTCAAAAGAGAAAAAAAAAGTGACTACATAGAGTTTTTTTTCCTCACTTGTCCACAAATGGTCCATCTTTCAGGCTTTCATGCCACCGTCAAACTGTCCAAGGTGTTACAAGTGGCGAGTTCTCGGACGTGCTGCCAAAAAGACAACAGTGCACTTCAATGGGTGCCATGGTGAGATTCGCTTTTTCCACTACAAAAAAAAAAAAATCTATTTACTGATTCAAGCATAGACGGAGCTGGAATTGCTGCTGTCACAGTTTCCATTTTCACCCAGAGAAAGTGAGCCCCTTACCGCCAACCCCCTCAAAAAAAACAACCAACCATGACTGGAGGGTTTCCGAGTCACTATGAAGTCACGCCAGCGAATCATCTCTTCATGCTCATTTGGATTTCCCAAAAGTCGCACAACCCGTGACGACGTGCACAGTCCATTTGAAACTCATCTTTGCATTTTAGCTTTGTGCTAGTAGCGCTTATTTAAATTCTTCTTATTTAATAGTTCATTCAGTGCATTTTTCCATTAACCGCTAGCCATGGTCTCTGGCTTTTTATTCACAAGGGGGCAGCATTGGCTTTTATCCAGCTATCTAGCTAGCTAGCTATTATCTATGGAGCTATCTAGTGGACTAACTGGCTATCTAGCCGGCTACCTATTAGCTATCTATTGCCTAGCTAGCTTTCTACCTATTTGAGTTTCTTCCGGGTTGAGTGAACGCTGGCGCGTGTGGCTGCCGCTACTCACCCATGGAAAAACTGATCCTGTGACTGTAAAGTGACCTTGAGAGTTTTGAAAGGCGCTTAGAAATAAATATATTATTATTATTGCATTGTATTTTGGACAGCCGCCTTCATTTCAAGCTCATATAACTATTTTTTTCTAATGAAAGAAGAGAGCCTTGGTTTCTGACGCTGTATTGAATGTTTAAGTCATCCTAAAACTCAATATTCGGTGGGTCCTGGAATTCAAGTGACAATGACAAAAACCCTGGCACTGGAGAGGACATATTTTTGCAAACTGTCTGGCAGTGACTGAGTTAAAAAACAACCTTATCAATTTATTTTAGTTACCAGCTCCTGAGAATTCGATTAAAGGCTGCCGACGGAGAAACAAGCACGACAACATGAGCGGACGCCCCCCTGCCCCCCTGCATTATTCCTCGAAGCAGGATGAGGTCAAAGGTTAAAGAGGTTTCATGGTTCAGATAACGTGGCCTCCAGAGTTGAACTCATAAATAAAGCAGAAGCTCGCATTCTGTCCTCCATCCCGGTTTGAGCCACAGCGACAAACAGAGAACATCCAATCAAATCGCTCCGTTCTCACACACAAAAAAACACAGAGCGTGACGTGGCGCGCGCTATGTCCGGGACATTTTGGATCTTGCGGCTGCTCTCAAGCTAACTTGTTTTCCTGGAAGAGTTTGAGATGACATGGAGCTTGAAGGAATGCACTTGAGCAAGCGCACCAGCGCCAGACATGGAGGACGGACGACATGTGCGCCCACATCCAAACATCAACTTAGGCAGCGTACAGTCATTTGGAGTTTGTCGTAGGGGGGGCGGGGGGTAGAAACGCACCGGAAAACGGTCAAATCAAAGTCAAGATAATTAAAAAAAAAAAAGACATTTTACTCTTCAAACTCACTTTTGAACATTTTGCCTTTAAAGGACAACCGACACCTCGGGACAAGTTGCGTCCATAATTTGTCAAATGACTTCTACTGAGAGCATTTGACAAAGATTCAACCGCATCGAGCTATCTATATTTATCCTTTAAGACTCGCGCTGAATATTCAGGAAGTCTTGTTTTCGAGTTGAAGACGATGCCCCAAGTGACGTCACGGAGGGAACGCCCCTGACTGACAAAGCGACACACAATGCATTTTGGGTACTTTTTTTCGTCTGAAAACGCTGAGTTGATGGCGAAATTAGAAGGAAAACTACATCAATACCCCGATGGTGAATCGTTGCGTGTCGCAGCCAATTGCGGTAACACGCATCAAGAAGGTGTAAGTTGACACAAATTCCCAGCGGACAAATCAACCCATTTCCAACGGAGCTTGTGTGCCATCTTGTGCATTTACTGGGACGCTACATTGGAGTCTCGGCGGCTCCAATTGATATGGAAAAACTTCTTTTAATCGATTGCAAACATTTATGCTTTCCTCTTCAAAACTATTTGAATCTTGTTCATAACTGAATGAGTAACAAGAAAGCATCTTCTCGCAATCTGAACTCTCTGAAGCCATCGTTTTGATTCTGGAGCAAGGCGTTTGTGAAGCAGTATCCTGGCGTGATGTCACAAACAAGGGGGCGGGACTTCCTGAATCTCCCCAGTTTCAAGCTCATTTTGTGGCAGTTTTGGGACATTTTAAGTCATTTTTATTGGTGTTTTGCATTTGACTCAAAATATCAGCCTGCGTTTTAGATGCTATGAAGCGTTTTTCTGATGTCAGTTAGGAAACAAAAAAATGGTGTCGGTTGTCCTTTAAGAGGCGGGGCTTGGCATGTAACATCAAATGTGCATATGTCTGGGCACGAGCGGTGGTTGACAACAGTCCGATCAGTTTCTATTTTCCTATTTTCCGAGCACTAAAAAAATAAAAAAATAACAATTAAAAAAAATACACATATTTTAAGAGCGATCTAATTCGTCTTCAAATCGAGTCACAAGAAGAAAAAAGAATACAGTTCACAATCTAAGCTAACCTTAGCTTTGCAAGCATAGAATCCACCAACAACCTAAAAATATTTAACAACACCCAACATGTCACGTTAGCTTCATGAGTTAACACTTAAAATCGATAATCGAACAAAAATGTTTATTTAAATCACCACAGTTGCGATTTATTTGGTTTATTCGTACTCACGTTAGCAAAATGGCTACGGAAGAGTTTGGCTAGTCGAATGTCGCCGCCGTGATTCTTCCGTGTGATCAACCAATCAGATTACAGAGAAAATGGCTACGGAAGCTGTTGGCTACTCCGAATGGCGCCGCCGCGATCTCTTCCGTGCGATCCACCAATCAGATGACAGCAAAACGGTACACGTTTTGCGTCAAGACGAGCGATCTGGACGCAGAGCCAATTGGAAACGTAGCTTTTTCGAATCACTTCACTTCTGAGCGCCACGGTCAGATAAAATCGACACGACAGCTCCCAGTGGCCGAAATCGAATTCACAGGAACGCGTCATTGATACAACTTATTGGAAAATCGACCGCGCTAATTGCCTCGTAGCAAAGTGCCCACGTGATTAGCAGAAGATCACTTGCCAATCAAAACAAACGCCGCGTGGTGGCGTGAACTTGACCACGACGCGGAAAATATTGGATGTAAATGAAACGAAGAGCCACGAGGGAGTCTCGTAAACGTTCCAAGACAACGCAACTATGTATTTTGTTTGAAAGCGGGAGTACCTAGCAACATGAATTCCAGCTTCTTTCGGTCCACTCGGAAGCGCTCCTCCGTCCACTCCGGGTCGAGCAGCTGGTGGGGTCCGCTCAGGTCCTCCTCGGAGCCGGGCAAAGGCGAGTCGGTGCTGCGCTCGCTGTTGGAGCCCTGGTCCGACTGCTGCTGCTGCAAGTATCCGCTCAAAGCGTCGCACTGGGCGGCCATGGCGGGCGCTACTCTTCGGCGTCGGTGGAGGAAGACTCCAAAAAAGTGGCCGAGTTGTGCAGGAGCGCGTGGTGGTGCGTCACACGTGAGCTGGACGTCGCCAAACCTTCACGCGGCCTCATTTCCCCCCATTTGAGCGCCCATTTCGGGGGACTAAAAGTAGGTTTCGGGCAGGCGGCAGGCTCCAGCTCTCTTCACGGCCGGGCTGTGCGCTCAAATGCGGCCACAAAGTCTTCCGAGCCAAATTTCTCGTGACCACCACTTCTTCGACTCCTCCCACCCCACGGCCCCCTCCCACACTTCAAGCAACACCCCCCCCCCCAATTTTACGACCATTTGGAGCCATTTGAACACGGACCCCATATCCTTACGATGACACAATCTCTCCTCGCTAGTTCAACGAATTTTGACGAATGTGACATTGCTATACAGCAGATGTCAAATTTAAGGCCCGGGGGGCCAAATGTGACCCACCACAACATTTTATTGGGCCCGTGAAAAGCAAATCAAACTTCCATGATGCTTGCTAAAGTCCCAACCAAAATTTCAAATCTTTCCATTCAAACCACAATAACAGTCATTGTTTTTTTTTTTTGGTATGTCACATTTGAAAACTAGTTATTCATGAATTTGTTGTGCACTCTATGTAATATGTGGATGGTATTAAACACTGTAATGGCTTCCCCAAATTGATAACGGCCACCTGAGAGGAAACCGTAACTACGTAGACCGACATCCTCGCTGTACACCAACTACATGTTTGGGAAAAAACACCAATGGACATCTACATGCTATTAGTACAGTACTACAGTATGTTGATGGAATTTCCCCGAAAATGTTAGTCCTGTAATAAAGTCAACAAAAAAGTGGAAAATTCCAAATGTTCTGAAACACATGGCGGCCGTGTTATCCTCTGGAAAGGCGCGTTGTTACCGCTAAGCTACCAGGCAACGGTTTGATCGTCCCTGCGGAGGAAACAATCCGCATCCTGTCAAGTGGGGGAAAGCGGAAGCAATACTGCAAAGTTCAAGCTCAATCAAAACAAAACAAATCAGGGTCGAGAGTCAGTGAAACAGGCGCACAAATAGAGCACTTTGATTCTTGTCACTTTATATCCAGTTGCTTTTTAACTCCTTCACTGCCAGACGATGTGCAAAAAACATGTCCACTCCAGTGCCAGGGTTTTTGTCATTGTCACTCAAATTGCAGGACCCACAGAATATTAAGTTTTAGCACTACAAAAACATCCAATACAGCGTAAGAAACCCAAGACTCTCTTCTTTCATTGTCAAAAAAAGAGTTAATTCCTAAGTTATATGGGTCTGGAGTTATATGGGCGTGAAATGAGAGCAGCTGTCCAAATTACAATGCAACACATACTGGTTGATATAGCGCTTTAACAACAGCTGAAACTGGAACAAAGTGCTAACATGGAATTAAAAAGGAAATGCTGCCCCCTTGTGGAAGAAAAGAGCTTTATCGGCACCCAAGCATGAAAATCCAAAACCTGAACAAATTCGGGAATGGTGCTTGACGTCATATTTTCAATTCCCGAATAAATTCGTGAATGGCAGTGAATGAGTTAAAAATCCATGATAAATATTTTATCAAATCTGGTCCAGGCACTTTGCCTTGAAAGTTTGATTTATAAAATACAATAAAATAAAATCACAATCCCTACTCGCGCCCACCCTCTTTTTTTTAAATTGCTAAAAGAACACATTTTGTCTTTTGCTTTATTTCCAACGAAAGAGTTCCGATAGCTTCAGCCAACTTTAATTTAGGAGCAATTTTCCAACAACCCATAATAATACATTTAATTTCTAAGCGCCTTTCAAAACTCTCAAGGACACTTCACAGTCACGGCCAGATAGATCGCTAATAGCCAGCTACATAGCTAATATATAGCCAGCAAGACAGCTAGAAGATAGCAAATTGCTAGCTATCTAGTTGGCTATATAGCAAATAGATAGCCAGCTAGGTAGCTAGCTAGATAGCCAAATTGTCCAACGTCACTAAAAGACACACATCTGCTCTTAATAAATATTTTTTTAAAGCTACACTCTTTTGTTGGTTTCGCTATCACGATTGTTTGATATTATGAGTCATTCCATAAATACATTTTTTTTTTTAATTTAAATGATTCCCAGCCTTGTCAGGCTCTTTTTCTAATATCAAGTCGCACCGGGGATGCAACATTTCGGTCCTCGGAAGCACATCAAAATGATAAAATGACAGATTAAAATTAACTTCTCCCGTCTCGAATAGCGAGAGGAAAAAAAAGGCTCCATGCTTATTAGACAAAAAAAAAAAAAAATAGACAGACAGCGTGAGCAAAACAATTCAATCCTCACCAGAAAAAAAAAAAAATCATTTCAGGCATAAATATTTCATAAACGTCCCCCCTGGGCAAATGCAGAAATAAAAAAATCATTATCAATATGAAGACATCAAAATCAAGGGCGCCCTCTAGTGGTCGTCCAGGTTATCAGCGGCGTATGTGAGGAAAATCATATGAAACTCAAAATATTGTGTGGAAAGTCAAGTAAAATGAGTTTTATTCCACATAAATGTCTCCAAAAATCAAATAATGTGAGGTATCGTCACCGTTGTTAATAAACTCATCATATCATAAAAAAAATCAAATCAAAATCATCATTCCAATTGGATTCAAGCAGAAAGAAACTAAACAGTGGAGACAATCGTTCATGTCCATTTGGAGAAGTCCAAGTGGTCCCGGCGTAAACTAAAAACTGTGTGGTGGGGGGGTCAGGGGTCAAGGGGGGGGGGGTCTTACTGGCTTTCCTCGAGGTTATTTGTATTTTTTTTTCTCCTTTCAACTTGAACTGTCATTTGGAATGTTGATTGGCCAAACGTGTCTTGCCTTCACATGGCATATTTCCGCGTCCATTCTTTGGCTATTTCGTTGTACCTAGAAAATAAAAATCAATCAATACATTTTTTTAAAAAAATTGTCGAAAGAAACAAATTTTTTAAAAAAGAATCTATTTGAGTAAGTGAGGCTTACTTGGGTCGGTCCGATTTGTACGTGTGCGCGATGTCGGGGACTAAAGGGTCGTCGGGGTTGGGGTCGCACAACAAAGAGCAGATGGATAATAAGACTGCAACAACAACACAACACACGCATGTCAATCATCCAGCCAGTTGATTGACACACAGCGACAAGAAAACGTCATTAAACGTGTCATTCATTGAAGGTGCGTGCGCCTTATACACTGGAAAATACGGTAATAATAATAATAATAATAATAAAGTGTGCAAATCGCTAACATCAACATGCCTTTTGACACGGTCAGGGCAGGCGACCACTGCGACCTGAGGATATCCAGGCAGATGCTACCGTTGCTGTTTATATTTGGATGATAGATTTTTGTGGTAAAAGACACCTGTCAAACACAAATACAGAGAAACACAACAAAACGCTGACATTTTTTCCCGGCATCAGTGACACCTGACTCTTGCCGCCAAACGGTCGATAGCATCCTCGTCAGGAAGGATTTGTGCTTTGCTCTATTTTTTGAATAGTATTAAATAGTACAGTTTATTTCTTTAATTATAATACCATAGTACATTTATTATATATAAAATGAGGAATATTTTGTGTAGTTTTAGAAAATCAGAAAGTAGAAAATGATGTTTTATGGGGACCTGTGAACGGATTATTCTCATTTGAATGGTTTCCTATGGGAAATTAAGTTTTGGGATCCACACTTTTCGCCTTACACACTCTGTCTGGGAAACAATTAAGTTCATAAGGATGCCTCCACAAGGGAAAACAGAAATGGTGCTGTTGATTGTTTGTGTGAAGACATTTGAGGTTTGACGGTGCCTGCGCTTCATTCCTAAGATTTAAAAGACTTGACGGACAGAAAAAAATTACCTTGGGTGGTTTGAAGGGATAGTCGGTGGGGAAATGAACAACCAGGAAGAAAACACCTCCACTGTACGGGCTGTCACTCTAAGATGGAAAAAGGAAAGACGTGGTGGCGTCTTTGATCAAGATATAAATAATATATTCAAAACAAAGTATTATCTGAAAAATGTATGTCGAGAAATGTAGGGAACACAAAGAAAATGGAGATAAAGACTCACCGGACCTGTGATGGTGGCTTGCCAATGGAACACTGCAAAAAAAACAAACAAAACATTGTCAACATTGCAACTCAGATTCTTTGGGAGATTGTGCCAAATCTTTTTTTTTTTTTTTTTTGGTTTACCCACCAAAGGCATCCAAAGACACCATATCAAGAGGCTTCACTACATACAACAACAACAACAACAACATGTTGTTGTTGTTGTTTCTTGTCGGGTTTGTGTCCGAAACCTGATCAAGACACGGTCACTAACTCCTTCCTGTCTACGGCAAGACCTCAAGATTGCACGGATCCACCATTGGTTGTCAGTAGCGTCAGGGGAATACTTTCAGCCGATTTGAATTGTTGATGACATCCATGTTTTCTTATTAGGTCTTTACCATTCCCAAGAGCATTAGGGACAGGTTGGAATATGTATATTTTTTAGAGATGGGGTATTATTCTGAGAACAAAAAGTTACAAATTTGCTAGATTTAAAGTCACAAATTTGCTATATTTTGAGTCACAATTTTTTTACATTCTAAATAGAAAATTTGTGACTTTAAATCCAGCAAATTCGCGAGTTTAAAACTTGCAAAATTTCGACTTTTTTTCTCAGAATACCCCATCTCTAATATATATATTTCAACAATTTGAGCATAAACATGCGTATCATACCTCTGAAGATGGAGGTTACTGATTCGCTGTGGCGACCCCGTCAAGGGAAAAGCCCAAAGGAAAAGAAGAGGAGGATAGCATAAAATCAAGCAGGGGTGTTGGTTGTTAATAGATGTAAATGGTGTGACGCTCGTCGCATTCCTTTCGGGTTACTAATTCCACCACACAAGCAACGACAACGACAACGACAACTGAAAAACTGAAAGGATGACGCGGTCCACTCACTGTCATCTCCGAGCGGCCCCGCCGAACACGAAGCCGGGGGGTCCCGTTTTAAGTCACCCAATTCCTAGCCCAAAAACACAAAAGTAACGTCATCGTTTTGGCTATTATGAGTTCGGCCATTGCGTAAGCGTGTCCGTACAAGGAATGATGACAAGCACACGCGCCTTTGGAGCTTTTGCTAGGCCTACTTTTAGCTAGCTGCCAATTTAGCTAACGACTCTCGTTCAAACCAAATACAATAATGTTCCGATTGTCACGTCGGTATCATTAAGCGTCGACTTTGTTTTATTGAAAACAAAATAGGACGCTATCCACCGGAATGTTAATATTAAACTAGTCCACAAACAAAGCGTTAAGACCGGCCGGCTCGATCGCCGTATTGATTTATTTTTGCATCCGTCACAAGTGATGCGTCCAAACTCACCTTGTTTATTCTTTTCAAAGCCATGACACAAGTTTGAAGTGTCGCTTACAGGAAGGTTTTGTGGCTAGCGGACAATATCACTTGACACCAGATGTTTACTACAGAAAGAGCAAACTGGTTCTCGAGTACTTCCGCGTTTACTTTTTTGTTGAACCCGGTGCATTCTGGGAATTGCAGTCGGTACGTAAAGCCTGCCTTAAAGTGACCGCGCTAGAAAGACTTTTCTTCGCCATGACGTCACGTGTACTTTCTGGTGATGATGCAAAAGTCAAAAGTATCTTTTTAAAAAGACAACAATAAGGACGATGGATTGATTCTCAAAATTTCCAAATAATTATTGCTGGAGTTCATTGTGAACCGTTTTTAATGCAATGGCTAGTACGTAGTTGCCCTTATAAAGGATTACAATTCCCATATAAAAGTTGTAGTACGCCGTACATTATTTGAAATGATTAAAAAAAACAACAACATATACAAGACGGGAGCAACACGAGCGCCGCTAGCCAACTAGTCGTAGAGGGATTTTTTTTGGGTCACATCTGGAATCTTTTCATGCTTCACGTGCGCTTTGCGAGCTCAAACCAAATGACATATTTACCCTTTTGTTTCCGTCACATTCATTCAAGCGGAATCTGTCACTGCTTTTGTGTAATTGCCTCTCAAAAAAGTAGGATGGCACATCTTTACAACTCAATTAAAGCCCATGAGCTTAATACAAAGTCTGAAATTGTTTATATCTATTTATCACTAATTGGATTTTTTTTGGTTTGCTAAGTAAATCATCTTGGAACAAGAGCAATTTGATGACCTATTTTTTGTATCTATCTATCTATGTATTTAATTTTCCATCTATCTATCTATGTATCCATTTAGTGTATCTAGCTAGCGAATCGAGCCAGCTAGGTAGCTAGCTACACGTATTGTGTATAGCGTATCCTTGGTTCCCCTTCTTCTCGGTTAGCTCGTCCCATGAGAATAGAGGCAGCGTTGTTGGTTTGTTGCCGGATCGTTGCCGTCGTCTGCCTGTCACCTTCCCGACGCTGTGCTCGCCGATTCATTTTCTTTGAATTATCAGGAGTTAACATGGCCGAATTTGTATACAACCACACGCAATATCACCTCTTCTTCTTCTTTCCCCTCGACGGGGTGGCCGCAGCCAATCGGCGTCCTCCATCTTGAGAGGTTTGATCCGCATGTTTGTTTTGGCCAGGCTTTGCCGTCGGATGCCCTTCGGCGTTCGCTAACAAGTTGTGTCGGTAGGCTTTGTGCCTACCGGAAGTTAGCGGCCGATCACGTGATCATAACAAATGACGACGCGCTGGCATTTCCGGTACTCGAGTGCGAGTAGACTCAGTAGAGTGCGCTCCTTCACCGGACAGAAACGATCGCGGTGGAATACAGCTCACTGTGGCGTACCTAATCTATGTTTGTGTTTATTTATACAACGCGTAACCGCTACAACATGTATTTATTCAGTCATTCCATTTCAATGGACATTTCGCAAGATCGTTTTCGTGACGCGTTCAAACGCCCACTTTGTCTCAATTCGATGAAGGAACTCGGCGTTCCTCAAAACGGCCTGCAACTTGTTCCGCACACGCGATTGGTCCCGGATCGATGCGCGTCCACGGCGCGTCGGGGTGCGCGCCCGCCCGCTCGCTCGCAGGCTGGCTCGGCAGCAGAAGCGGCGTCAGCAGAGCGGAATAGCGGGGAGGCAACCGGGAGCGAGTCGCCCGCCGAATGTCCTCCAGCGGGAAGCGCCGATGAGCACCGATGAGCCCCGATGAGGCCCCGATGAGCCCCCGATGAGCCCCCGATGAGCCCCCGTCGCCTTCCTCGGCGCGCCGCTTGACGACGTTCAAGGCCAGTCGGCGTCCGAGCACGTCCCGATCCGCGGCGCCCGCCAGCCTCCGGGCTGCTCGTGCTGCTGCTGCTGCTGGAGGTGTGCAAGGCAAGGCAAGGCAAGGCAAGGGGAGACTGCGCTTTTTTTTTTCAGGTGAACACCGCCCCCCCCCCCCCCCCGCGCTGTCCTCCCTTTTCTTCTTCTTCTTTTGTGTCTTTTTTTCTGGTTGTTTTGTTGTCTTGTGTGGTGGGTGTTTCGGCGCCGACGAAGGGGCGTTGTTGATCGCTGTCCGGGGTGCTGCTGCTGCCCGACACACACACGCACGCGCGCACACACACACACACACACACACACACACACACACACACACACACACACACACACACACACACACACACACACACACAATGTGGCCTCGTGCACGAGCTCGCTCGCATGCACGCGCCACTTGGTGCTTTCTTGCATTCTTTCTTTGCCATTTATTTTTTTTTCACTGCATGCATGCGACGGAAATGGAGAAGGAAGGAGGACGAGGGTGGGGTGGGGGGGGGGGGTGTAAGTAACGGCAATGACGACGGAGCGCTCCATTTGGCCGCCTGAGCAAGACCCCCCCCCACCCCCATCCACCTCCCGAGTGGCTGTCGTGTCTTAGCTGCATTGTCCTCCTCCAGGGACGGTGTGCCGTTCCGATTGCATCTGTGGAGAGTCGCTTGCTCTGATGTTCATTTTCACGACCCCCCTCCCCCTCCCCCCAATATCGTTCAAAAATACCATAACGGAGCGCTCGCCGTCACAATGTGGTGCATTGCTCACCGTCAATGTCACTTCTGGCCATTTTAGATGAGTGGAACATTGACATTTTATCATCTGGACTTCTTTCAAGGTGGCGGACGTTTCGCTTCTTATCTAAGAGGCTTCGTCAGACAACCAAACATTTTTGCTGGTAGTTTTGGCCCTAAATACTGTTGCCGGACTCTGCTACGATAGGTCCTTGCCCTCACCTCAGGGGGGCTCAGAGGACTATTGCCCGAGGCTACACCGATGACTTCTATTGTCCTGACTGATGATGGGGTCGACGACTGGCCCGATTGCCCCATTTGATCTGGTGTCACCTCATCGGCATAACTAAGCCTATGTTGCCTAAGAAGTCTGTTGTGCAAACGATCCAAGTGAAATTGTCCGTTTTGTCCGGCGTAGGACGAGGACTCGACGTCTCATTGCGGAGGATGGCGCAGACCGACGGCGGAGGGCGGGGCAGCAACGCGGTCGCCGACGAGTCCCCCAATATGATCGTTTACCGAAAGGTACGTCTTTGCGCTTCTGGCGGCCGCCCGGCGAGGACCGTGTGCTGCTTTTGGCTCAAACGCGGCTTTTTTGACGTTTTTGTTGTTTGTCGGTGTTTGGAGAGGCTCTTTTTAATGGAAAGGTGTGCTTTGCCTGATATTGGCACTATTTGGATTGGCCTCTCGTCCATCTGCTGAATATTACATTGATTTATTTTGTCACCCCCCATTGTGATTTTGCGAGGACATTTGTGAGGTACGTATATTTGGAGAATGGCCATGGGGAAAAAAGTGGGGGGGGGGGCAGGGGCTAACAAGATAACTTGATCCAGTCCTGCTTCACACGTCAAAAACATTCATGAACCATACATGTATTATTATTATTAAACATCTGATGGAACATTAGCTATCTATGTAGCTAGCTATGTATTATCTATATACAGTAAAGTCTCGTTATATCGATAGTACCCGCTTATTACAATACTATTTCTATGAACGCAAGGAGAAAATTACATGCGCGCAGGGTTGGATATATCGATAGTCCCGGTTATATCGATATTTCCGACTCCCGAGAATATCGTTATAACGAGACTTTACTGTAGTTATCTTGCTAGTTAGCTAGCAATCTAGATAGCCATCTAAACTTGTCCTGTGGCTGCAAAGTGACCTTGAGTTTTAAAATGCGCTTAGAAATGAAATGTATTATTACACGTGAATTGATTTATTTGCCTCTATGTTTATTTATTTGCTATCTAGCTGGCTATTTCTCAATCTATTAGCTATCTAGCTAGCGAGCTATCTAACTTGTCCTGTGACTGTAAAGTGACCTTGAGAGTTTTGAAAGGTGCTTAGAAATCAAATGTATTCTTATTCTTATTCAAACGTTGCGCAACATTCAAAAGTTGCACAATATTCAAACATTGCGCAACAGTCAAACGATGCGATAGATTTCTTTATTCAATTTTTTTAAACACGTTCCCAAAAATCCCTTGTTTTTAAATTCTGCACACGTTTATTTACATTCGGTTTAATAATAATAATCTCTTCCCTTTTCAAATTGCTGCTGTGGACTGCAAATTTCCCCATTGTGGGACGAATAAATGTTTTCTGATTCTGATAATAATAAAAATAATAATGATAATAATAATAATACATGACATTTGAAAGACTATTTTGGGATCGGGACTGCATTGTGAGAGCGTTTGAATCTGGAGTATTATTATTATTATTCTTATTATTGTAATTTGAACACGTATAATGTGATGTCAAGCCAGACTAGCGCGTTGACGCTGCCCATTTGATCGCAATCTTTTGGATTGGATTGGATTGGATATGCCTTTATTAGTCTCACAGTGGACGCGTTTGAGGATGAAACCATTTGTGGAAATTGCTTCCTTTGCCAACAGGCCAGGTTTTCTGCTCTCCAGCGACCACCGCGGTACTTTAGTAGCCACAAAAAGATAACAAAAAAATGGCGGAGAGGGGGGGGGGCATTTTAGTCTCTCCCTCGCTGGTGTGTAAAAGCACAAATCCAAATTGGCCTATTAGCTTAGATGCTAAGGCCCCCGTAAGCAAATGGGAACCACAGTATGACGTTATTGCGCAATAACGCTTTGCGAGCGTAGAGTCGACATTTTCTCCTTTTGCTCGCCCGTGAGTCAGACGCGCTGTCAATTTACGCCTTTGCGCCCGCTTCGACGAGCGCCGCCGTTCCATCTGCTTCCCGCGCGGCGGGAAACGGATGCGCTTAGCGTGATATCGTAGCTTGCCCCCATCAAGCATCCCCTTTCCATAATAGCGCTTGTATGCTCAGCTGGGACAGGATCAATATCATCATCGATGTTAGGAAGAAAGGCTTATTGTATGAAACGGAACTTTTGTATATTCAAAAATATTAACTCATTCACTGCCGGCCCATGTGCAAAAATGTGGCCACTCCAGTGCCAGGGTTTTTGTCATCATCACTCAAATCGCAGGACTGGCAGAAGATTGAGTTTTCGGACTACACAAACATTCAATTCAACGTAAGAAACCTTAGACTTTCTTTCTTTCATCAGAAAAAAGAGTTAATTCCTAAGTTATAATGGTCTGGAGTTATCTGAGCTTGAAATGGGGGCGGCTGTAAAAAATACAATACATATTGATTGATAGCGCTTGAACAACAGCTGAAGCTGGAACAAAGCGCTAACATGAACTAAAGGCAAATGTTGCCCCCTCGTGGAAGGAAAAAAAAACATTGCCAGAGGTCTGACCAGCGCTTAATCGGCACCCCTTGTAAGAAAAACTGTGTCTTTAAGGTATCGATGCTCTGTATGGGCGAATACTCAAAAAAAAAAAAAAGAAATATTCTTTGCCTTGGTCTAAAAAATACACATAAAAACCATCGAATCATTCCAAATAACATGTTTTTTTCTGTGGGTCAAAATATTGCTACTTGGATAGCTAAGTAGACCAAATATCAATTTTCACTCAAGCAAAGCAGTACTTCAAATCATATGGCGCCGATTTCAGCATTTGAAATCAACCAACCTGAAATTTTCACTCACGCAAAGCAGCACTTCAAATATATGGCACTGATTTTCTTGCATTTGAGCAAACTCATTGCAGCTTTGCTTACCTTTCAGGTGTTGTTGTTGTTTTTTTTTTAACTGTGTTGTGCATCCGCAATTTGGAATTGTCAGATCTTTGCAGGCGCGGCTGCCAAGTGGGCGGCGGATTGCTGAGGAATTGAGAACGGCTCGTTCGCTGGCGCGCATTCACAAACAATGACGGATAACAAAAAAATGGCTTGGCTGTTAAATTGTAAACCATCGCTCCAGAGAAAAACATGGTATTGAGGTGGTGGGGGCATAGTGGGGGTCTGGGGGGGGGGGGGGGTCTTCATGCAACCTGCCTCCTTTGCTCGGAGCGTACTTTTGTTACGGCACGCACTTCCTGACCTACATACACGGCGACACAAAAGGATGAAAACGGCGCTCCTGGAAAGACTTTGGCGGGTCAAACTTCAATTGGGGGGTGGGGGGGGGTCTCGGACGGATGACACATGCGGTGACCCGTTATGACTAGGCTGTCAGGGTGGGGGGCAAAATAGGAGAAAAAAAATGAAATACCTCGAGAAAATAGCGTGCATAGTTGTCATGCTGAAAGGGAAACAAAAACACACACAAAAATGCTAGGTTAGCATAACACACAATAATAACTAAATTAGCATATGCTAACCAATGACTCTACTACAGCTGCAGTAAATGTAGCACCCCCCAAAAAAGCTAAATTAGAGTATGCTAACCGATGACTCCACTTTACTCGCAGTAAACATAACCCCACAAAAAAGCTACATTAGCTTATGCTAACCTATGACTCCACTTTACCCGCAGTAAAGGTAACGCACGAAAGAAAGCTACATTAGCTTATGCTAACCGATGACTCCACTTTACCCAAAGTAAACGTAACAGCCCCAAAAAATAATCTCAATGAGCTAATGCTAACCGATGACTCTACCCGCAGTAAAGGTAACGCACGAAAGAAAGCTACATTAGCATATGCTAACCGATGACTCCACTTTACCTGCAGGAAATGTTTTCGCCTCCGTTTCTTTCTCTTCATCA
Organism: Hippocampus bargibanti; assembly: GCF_051943395.1. Taxonomy (NCBI): domain Eukaryota; kingdom Metazoa; phylum Chordata; class Actinopteri; order Syngnathiformes; family Syngnathidae; genus Hippocampus; species Hippocampus bargibanti. Next base: position 22,470,462 of record NC_142746.1, on the reverse strand, counting down.
GCCGCGTCGCTAACGCTTGCGGCTTGTCATCGTCCTCCGATTGGCGTGCAATTTCTTTGTCAAGGACGCGTCGGAAGGTGGCAATTTTCCCCCAAGGGCTGTTTATTCCGGCGTGGCTCTGAAACGCAACGATGATGCCGTCAAGCGTTTGAGCGCCGATCCATCGCTCGGCTGGTATTTACACGTCAACGACGCGCTAAAGTGTCGCCGCCGCAGCCACTTTGGGGTTTCCTTTGGGTGCGCATCCATTCATCCTCCCTCCCGACGTAGCCAACCAACGCCGCTTATTTTGTATTGACTGGTGGAGGAAAGCCGACTGTTTAGCATTCCGGGAGCTAACAGGCGTGTGTCAATATGGATGTTTTGACGGATGTTGGACGTAAGCGCTCCCTTGGCGACATGCTGCCTTTGCGGCAAATGAGGTAAAAGGAAAGAAGCGAGCAGCGAGCGAGCGAGCGAGCGGCGCTCTGGTTTCTCTAGTTTGGCTTCATCCCACGAGTATGTACACTTGCCAATCGCAGTCGCCTGCAGAGCATGGAACCTAGCAGGATACAATTACTGACATTATTATTAGCATTATCATTCATATTCTCACTATTAACATCATTATTACAATGATTAGAATTAGTATTATTAGTATAATAATAATAAGAAGGTTTCTTCAGCCGTCATCTGTACAAAAGTGAAGGTTTCGGACGTTTCGCCTCCTATCCAAGAGGCTTCGTCAGGAGGCGGATAAGAGGCGGACAAGAGGCAGATAGGAGGCGAAACGTCCCAAACCTTCACTTTTGTACAGATGACGGCTGAAGAAACCTTCTCATCGATGGACCACTCCTGTACGACTGAGAGCTTACACAGATAATAATAATACTTATTATTATCATCATCATTGTTATTATTATAATTATTTTTATGATCACCAATATTACTAATTTATTATTATTATTATTATTTTTCATTATTATTATTATCATCATTAGAACTTTATTCTTATTCTTATCATTATTATTATCATCATAATTAGTACTTCATTCTTATTCTTATTATTTTAATTATTTTCATTATTATCAATATTAGTACTTCATTACACTTATTTTAATTATTATTTTAATTATCATCAATATTAGTACATTTTTCTTCTTATCATTATTATCATCAATATTATTAGTTTATTATTATTACCATCATATCATTATTATTATTAGTAATATCATTATTATATGTTATCATTATTTTCATTTTTTTATTATTTTTTCATTATTATTTAATGTTTTTTATTATCTTCTTTAGCAATTATTATTATTATCACCATTATATTATTATTATTATCGCACGTGCCCGCCACGGTCAATACAATACAATACAATACAATCAATACAGATTGATTTATATAGCACAAGTGTGAGATCATCCATTGTTTTTTTGGCGTCTCCATCGTGATGTTTTGCGGGCATTTGACTGTCTCTGATTAAAAATAAATTAAATAAAACGTATCCTTAATTAAAAAGATAGGGGAAAAAAAAACTCAGCTAAAATGAAGATTCTTCACACTTTGCGCCGTGCGAAGCTGCGACGGAAGTGACTTCATTGTTAACATTTCAACATTCGCGCAAGTGTCGACGCAAGCTAATCACCATGAATAGTAACATGGGGCTAACTACCCTTAACCCATTCACTGCCATTCCTGAATTTATTTTGGACTGAAAAGCATGACATGGAGCGCCATTCCTAATTTGGTTCGGGTTTTGTTTTTTTTTTCTTGCTGGGAGTGCCGATAAAGCGCTGGTCAGACCTCTGGCAATGTTTTCTCCCGTCCACGAGGGGGCAGCATTTGCCTTTGGTCCGTCCGTGTTAGCTTTGTTCCGGCTTCAGCTGTCGTTAAAATGCTCCATCAATCAACATGTATTGCATTTTGTACAGCCGCCCCCGTTTCAAACTCAGATAACTCCACACCCATATAACTTGGGAATTCACTCTTTTTTTTCGAGTGGCCGTCACTGCTCACGCGCAGAAAAAATATCTTATCCTATGACTTATACAGGAAACATCCGACTTACGACCAGCCGTACTTCCGACCACGACCTCCATTTTAAAAATTTGAATTCTACGCCTGGCACTGCAACGTGCTAGCCAGCCAGCATCTCACGCTCGCGCAGCAATCGACTGTGTGATGGCACCAGAGTTGGGGGGTTGCGTGTCATTTAGCCTCCGAGTCTCCATTCAACATTTTGAATGGATTTCGACTTACGACCATTTCGACTTACGACCGTTTGGTCAGAACGGAACTCGGTCGTAAGTCGGATGTTACCTGTATATATGTGTCCTTGAGATTTTGAAAGGCGCTTAGAAATAAAATGTATTATTATTATTATTGACAAAAAATGGGTGTTGAACCCCCCAACACACACAAATTCCGCCATTGAAATATATTTTTGAAATAACCAGAATCCGAATAACAGCCTTATATCCAAGGCAAAAGGTAAGCTGAGCTGCAATGCGCAGATTAGCCTTAGCTCAGTGACGATGTCGTGAATCACATTTGCCACATACAGACAACATAGTTGTTAGTGTGTAGGTGTGCCTCCGCCATTTTGTTGTGTTTTTTTATTTTCTCGGATGTGCTTTTCTACCCACTAAGCATCCTTTTCGCCATTCTCACACATTTTTTTTGGCCTCGCTCCACTTCCGCTACTTTTATTTCTTTTTTTTTGCCCCCCCCCCCACTCATGTCTGCTTCTAGTTCATCTTTCAACTGCTTGATGCCTTTCACCTGCCCGCCAAAGATACGCACCTCATGCTTTGGTGACGTGGCTTCTCATAACCCCCCCCGTGACCCCCAATCCCACTTTGCTGTAAAAACCACTACCCGGTTCCTTCCTCTCACATCATCTCCTCTCTCGTCTGGCTTTGAAGTCGTCAGAAGCCAATTCGGAGGAGCTCAGCTTTTATCCTCACAAAGGGATGGCGGACGCGATGTGGGGGCGGGCGGGGGGCAACATATTGAGACCCCCGTTGCAGTCCCTTGATTCAAGCGTGAGTCATGGCTGTATGGGGGATTTGCGCTAAACAACAACAACGACTTTGGATGCGTTATTTTTATTGGATTATTTTTGCCATTCTGCAAGCGTTTCCGACCATTTTGACTTGGGACTGTTTTATTCGGAAGGGAACTCGCTCGCAACTCTCTCGTGTCCAGTCACTTTTGCAAACTTAGTCACACAAGCAAGGCAGCAAGAAGCACTCCATCGGCGTCCACCATCTTGAAAGCTTCATGGTGCAAATCTCAAGGCGGCAACATGTCCTCCTTTGGCGTTTGTGTTCAACTGTCCGCCATCTCGCCATCTCGCCCGCCGAGAAGCGTCAGAATGTCAGGCCGGCAGCATCCGGCTGCTTCTGTCCGATTGCTATTCAGGACACCGGCCGCCGTCCTGAGCCTCTCCCGCACGTGCCAAGGAGGAATGTGGGAAACGGGGGAGGAGCTGACTACTTGGCCCCTCCCCCCCCTCATCTCGTATCTAAAAATAGAGCGCACGGTTGCTTCTTTTCTATTCGCGACGCATTTCCACACTGGCCCTCTCGCTTGGTCGTCATGCTCACCTTCGTTTGGGGTAAATTTCTTCCCCCGGCGCCCGATAAGGAGATGATAAGGAGGCTAACAAGCTCGTCTTTCATGACGGATTGATTGGCTGAGTTTAGAAAGCAATCCACTGACGGGGATCAGCGCACTTTGGACGACCCTAAAAGCCTTCCAGTAGCAGGAAGTCCTTTATTTGAAGTGATTTGACAAATGATGGACACAACTTGTCCACAGGCGTCGGTTGTCCTTTAAGCGATACGACTGAGACAGCAGACGAATCATGTTATGTGGCAGGCAGCATAGCATGGATTCGTTTTGATAGAAGCAGTTCTTTTTGCTTTGGGTTCTCCTGAAAGAGAGTTTTTGGGCTCAAACATCCAAGTTGGACATTGAATGGCCGTTGTTTGCAGTCTGTTGTAGGTCCATCTTTCTCACCTGCCCCCCCCCCCCTCAAGAGTCTTTCTTCCTCTGTGGGAAGTTGGCAGAGATGTCCTTGCGATGGTGGTCGGACGCCGCGTTGCTGTGGTAACTCAGCAAGTGGAAGGCAACCTCGGAATGACTTGAGATTCACGTCATTGGCTCGTCAGCGTTCGTTGGCTCACTAAAATGCCCACACGACCTCTGACCCCCACAACGACCACTCTCGATTGCGAGGGTGCTGTCATTGAAATACATTCAACTTCAAATGCTTAAGAAAAAAATACATAAACAAATACACATGAAAAACAAATAAGCACAAAATAAAAAAAAATGAATAAATTGACAAAACAAATAAAAATACATAAAAAAATAAACACATAAATACAACATTAAATACATACACACAAATAAAAAAAATCAAAAACAAATCAAAAATAAATAAGCACTAAATAAATAAATTGCCAAAGAAAACAGGTGAGCGGCTGCGACAGGTCTTCATTTATTTATTTATTTGTTTGTTTAATTATCCGTTTGTTTATTTATTGATTGATTGATTGCTTGCAAAGCACTGCTGGTTTGTCCTAAAATATGAATGGTGTTCCCAGTGGGCTGTAGGTGTGGTCTGATTTATTGGCCAGCTTCAAGGGGGGGCGGCGTCAATCAATGGCGGGATGCGCTCGCACCTTTCACGTATTTTATAGCGCCTGAAGTCTTGGGCTTTGGATGGATCGCACGCGTGCGCTGGTTGGAATGATGACGCGAGCGAGAGCGACAGGACTCTGGCCACCCCACTTTGCACCTCGGCGTGAACATTCCCCACGTGCATCGGAAGACAGAAAAGACGGACTTGTCCACTCCGACGGACAGCTCTGCTCTTTATCTGGACAAAAACGTCACAGCGCAAATGGCTACTTTAAAAAAGAGCTGGCCATGGTGAAGAGTTACGACCATTTTAGCGGATGGAGATATATACAAATACACAGAGAGAGAGAGAGAGAGAGAGAGAGCAGTCAGGCGATTGATCATCGCCCCCCCCCCCCCCCCCAACAGAGAGTATAGACGAGGAGGCAGAAGGCGTCATGTGACACAAGTCTTACAAAAAAAAAAAAAAAGAGGTGACGAGATGAAACCAATTTGGATTCATTAGCTGAGATATGAGAGGAGAGGGAGGGGCGAGCGAGCGAGCGAAGGTGAGGGTGAGGGGGAGGGTGCGCTCAGCCAGACATCAAAAAAGCACATCTCACCCAAACCAAGCGGCCATCTTGAATTCCCTCGCTCGCCACGTTAAAGGGAGAAAAAGAAATAAAAAACAATCAGCACATGTTTTTTTTCCCGCTGATGAGCCCTTGTCACCATTTCCCCTTGTGGAAAAGAAAAAAAATGCCAGAGGCCATGGCCAGCGCTTTATCGGCAGCACCCAAGCATGAAAAAACAAGACCCAAACTCATTGGGCAATGGCGCTCCGACGTCATGTTTTCAATTCCCCAATAAATTCGCAAATGGCAGTGAATGAGTTAAAAAAAAAAAAAACCAAGACGAGCCAGCTGTTATTTGATTAATTACTGTGCTGATGAATTTTGCTCCCCAGGCGACGGCTGTGGTTGTTTTAACCCTTTCATCTTGAACAATTACTTTGTATTTATTTTGTAATTACATTTTAATGAGCAATTGTCCTTTTTTTTTCTCCCTCCCTAAATTGAAAAGCATCCTGTGACATTTCTCTCCAGATGGAGGAAGTGATAGCGCGCATGCAGGAGGAGAAAAATGGCATCCCCATCCGAACGGTCAAAAGTTTCCTCACCAAGATCCCCAGCGTTTTTTCAGGTGAGCCTACCATCGCAAAACGCACTTTGGGCAAGGCAGCAATGGCAGAGTATCAGCCAACGTCAGTCTGTCTGTCACTGCTTCAAAACAAAATGGCGCGCGGTCAAAACATCTTGTATAGATATTAGCATCTTTTTTGGGGTTGCCATTTAATCGGCTCAGCAGCCACGAGGCAACCGTTCATTGTCATCCACCCGCCTCGCAAATTGTCGCTTGCGCTAATTATGCATAATGCTAATCAAGTCTCGTTTGAAGATTACTTTAAACATCGCGTGGCTCTCTGTGGGGTCATGTGCGACGGCGCGGAAACGGGCTTGGCAGCTAAGAATGCTAATCCACAGAAAAGTTCGTGCGGAACCAGGGGGGGGCGCCAGAGAGGAAATAGCGATACCAAACACACGCTCATAAATATTATTCTTATTAAGATTATTAAGAGGTGCCCATAAATATGGCTAACTGGCTGGCTAGCTATCTACCTGGCTAGATATTTAGCTGGCTAGCTGGCTAGTTGCCTAGTTATATGTCTATCTAGCTGGCTAGCTATCTAGCTGGCTGGCTATCTAGCTAGCTAGCTAGCTAGCTTTCTATCTATTTGAGTTACTTCCGGGTTGAGTGAACGCTGGCGCGTGTGGCTGCCGCTGCTCACTTACGAAAAAACTGATCCTGTGACTGTAAAGTGACCTTGAGAGTTTTGAAAGGTGCTTAGAAATGAAATGTATTATTATTCTCATGATTATAAATGGCCTAAAAGGCATAAATAGCGGCCGGACGGACGGACGGACGGACAAAGCGTCTGACATTTGGCACCTGTCTTGCCACCTGACAGCTCGCTAGACAGCAATAATGGGTTTTCTTTATTTATTGACTTATTATGGGATATATTTAGCCCCCCCAAGAAAAGTGGCAGGTTGCGATGATGTTGTGAAAAACGGCGGCGGGTGGGAAGCAGCAGAAGGTGCTGCTATGATGACTCCAAATGGGCTGTGAAAATGCCGCTATTGTGTCCTTTTTGGTGAGTCAATAACCCTGTCCTATTTTGCCCCGTCTTGGACTCTTTCTTCTTTATTCTCAATCCTCACGCAACGTAGCGAGCGCTTGGCTGACTCGCTATCTCTGTCCTGTTACTATTCAAGTGACCTCGAGAGTTTTCAAAGGCGCTTAGAAATGACATGTATTATTATTATTATTCATCGCATCAATGCCGATATCGGATCAAGAACGACATTTTTTTTCTGTCCTATCCTATTTGTTGTTCTTTATTTCATCACAGGGTCAAGAACTCCCACTCCAACTCTCACTCGCACTCTCACTCTAACTCTCACTCCCACTCCCACTCCGACTCCCACTCTCGCTCTCACTCCCACACTGACTCCGAAGTCTAACTGAGATGTTGACCCGCGTGGATCCATGGATGTGATATGGTCTCCCTTCCTTTTCAGGTTCCGACATTGTACAATGGATGATTAAGAATCTGGACATTGAAGACCAAGGTATGAGATCAGGATTCCGCCGGCATTAGCCGTTAGCCCAAAGCTAAAAACACACTTGGCTGATCATGTTGATTATTGATTTATTTTTGGATGGCAATCGTTGCGCCAATAAAGTTGTTTATATTTTGGCCAAAACAACGCAATCATGTTATCGGCCAAGGAAACATTATTCAGGAATTGAAAATATGACATGGAGCGGCATTCTCAAATTTGTTTTTTGGTTTTTCTTGCTTGGGTGCCAGCCACACGCTGGCTCGTGTGGCTGCCACTGCTCACCCACAGAAAAACTTATCCAGTGGGAACCTCGAGAGTTTTGAAAGACGCTTATGAATGAAATGTATTATTATTATTATTAAAAGTCAATATTTTGTGGGTCCTGCAATTTGAGTGACAATGACAAAAACCCTGGCACTGGAGTGGACATATTTGTGCACGTGTCTGGCAGTGAATGAGTTAAGATAGCTGAAATGAAAATTAAAAGTTCAATTCATTAATTAAAAATGTATTAGCCTATGCAAGCTAACCGCATGACACGTCTCGAGAAACAATTCACAGCGCCGGATAATTTCAAGTCTGCGTGGATGTTTTCGTGACCCACACTTTGAAGCGCCTCATGACCTTTGACCTCTGAACTGTAACGCAAGACAAGCTAACTAACCACTGCGTGACGATTGGAAGGGAAATTAAAAAAAGGCCAAAGAGCTAAAAATGTCTGCGCGTGGCCGAGTGCTGATGATATAATCCAATCCTTCAGGTTCCAACACAGCGTTTGTACGTAAACGCCGTTGAATAAATGATGACTCATCACTTATTGATCAACGGCGCACGTGTCGACATCTCCGATGAAACAATTGACAGAGATGCAAACTGAAAAAAGGACAGAGTGAAATATTATCACGGTCGGTCGGCTTTTCACCACGCGACGGTTTGACTCATCAAATCCGACGCATTGAGTTCTTTTTGTCACTTTTTTTCCACGTTTCTCTTGGCCAGTTGAGGCTCTTCACCTGGGAACGCTGATGGCAGCGCACGGCTACTTCTTCCCCATCTCGGATCACGTCCTCACCCTGAAAGACGACGGCACTTTCTACAGGTTTCAGGTGAGAGCCAACATGGCGTTGTCATTCTCCATCTTGTTTGGTTTTTGGATGCCATTTTGTTTCCGAACGGCGCTTCTTTGCAACCATTACAGGTTTACGAGTACGGTGATAGCTCAGTTGACGAACGCTTTAGCTTACAAACTTTTCACTTTACGAATATTAAATTCGCAATAATATAATCTTGGTTTACGAACGACTTTTTGGGAAGTGCCACAATGGCTGGCAGACCAGTTTTGGGCGGATCAACACCAAACCACACGGTCGAACAGCGCCACCGTGGCTGGCGGACTCGTTTTCCACACTCACTTTCTTTCCATGCACTCTGTGCAGATATGGTTTGTTATCGAGTTTTTGGGACCGAAAAAGACCCCACCGCAGGCTAGTAGTGTTAAGTCAAAGAGGACCCGAAAGAAAATTACAGTCGAGCAGAAGGAAAAACACGAACGAGGTGTGCGTTTGTGTGACTTAGCGTCCCAGTACCAGTACGCTAAGTCGACCAATGCTACATGTGGCTAAGGGTGTTTCTGTGTTGTCTAAACCAGTGATTTTCAACCATTGTGCCGTGAGAGATCGTGAGGTGTGCCGTGAGAAACTATCCAAGGCCCCTTTTTCAAATTTAAAATTTTACAAACGTGTATTCATCGTTTTCTGCCAATATTATGTCATTGTCCGGTGTACGTGCTGGGAGTGCGATTTAATATTCGTCCGTCACCGATTGCCTCGTTCCTGCGAGATGGTTAGTGGCGTGCCGCAAAAAAATTCCAATGTAAAAAAACGTGCCGTGGTTCAAAAAAGGTTGAAAAACAAACAACGGCGTCAGGAAATAGAAGAGGTTGAAAAACTTCTGTTGATTTGGATTAACGAAAAGCAGCTATTCTCATTTTTAATTGTTTCTTATGGGAAATAAATGTTTGGAAGACAACCTTTTCGCCTTCAACACACTTTCTGGGAACCAATTAAGCTCGTAAGTCAAGGTATCCGCAAGTGGGAGAGAAGACATTTTTTGGGGGGCGGGGGGGGTGACAGATGTCATGACGCTGCTATAGCGACCCCCCCCCCTCCCCAAACACCCTTTGCCCAGCACCCCTCCAATCACATGCCAACGCACCATATGGTCCTCCATCAGAGATGTTTTGGCTTTTTTAATTATTATTTTTTTCCCCTTGTGCTTCTAGACGCCGTACTTTTGGCCATCAAACTGCTGGGAACCGGAAAACACAGACTATGGTGAGCAAAAAACTTGCAATTTGCCTGCACGTGGCTTGATTTGAAAACAATAATAATAATAATAAACAATAAAATGAAAATAAATAAAACCCCAAATGGCCTCACTGAAGACACAGGGGGGATATTTTCTTTTTGATATTGAACCTAACCCTCAAGAGGTATTTGTGTATTTTTTTGGCTTGGTAATAGAGTCGCATCGGCGAAATACAAGTGACTTGACCGTAGCGCAAAGCAAATTGGAACGCAGCCGTCCTCTAATTTCATCAGACAGACTGATTAGAGTGAGCGAGCGAGCGAGTGAGCGAAAGCTGCGCCGCGGCTCGCCGACATTTTCACGAGCGTCTTCATTTCAAAGGCAGCCCTTTCAAAAAATTCATACAAATACTTTTTATGGATCTATGTTTGTGTGTATCTGTGTCTATGTATGTATTTATTTAATCATTCATTTGTTCATATATTCATTCATGTATTTATTTATTTATGTATTTATTCATTTATGTATTTATTTGTCTATTCATGCATTCATGTATTTATTCATCCATTTGTTCATGTATGTATGTATTTATTTATCCATGTATTTGTTCATTTATTCATTCATGAATTTATTCATTTATTTACTTATTGATCCATTTATTCATTAATTTATCTATTTAATTTACCATTTTAACGATTTGATTAAGTAATTATTTGATGGTTTCATTGTTTAATTATTTGATACATTTTTAGATTATTTAATTATATCATACTTTAATTATTTATTTAACTCCAGTTTGTTTTCAGTCACTCAGGCTTTAATTGTATTTATTTATTGAGCTATTTATTTACCATTTTAATTATTTGATTATGTAATTATTCAATGACTTATAATTACTTGATTATGTCATTCTGTAATTGTTTGATTCATTCTTAGAAAATAATTTTTATTGTATTTAATTATTCAATTTGATTACTTCATTCATTAATGATATTTTTTTAATGAACTTTATTATTTCATTCCTATATTTATTTAACGGTGTGTTTTGGGCCACTCAGGCTTTATATTTATTTAATAAACTTTAATTAATTTTCAGTCACAGAGGAGGAGATTAAGTGGATGACGGCGACAGTAGACTGATGAATTCAGTCTGTTGAAAAAAATTATATATATATATATATATTAAAAAAGAACCCCGTCCAAGGGCTTAATGACCACCTAATGGTCAGTTTACAATAGGATGAAGGGAGGATGATAATATACAGCGACATCAAAAGTCAGCACACATTCCTGTTTCAATGGTTTTGTGAGGTCTGGATAACCTTTGCTGATAAGTTTCGAGAAGAACTAGTGTTCCATTTGACCACTAAATGTCAGCCCATTTCCCACTTCAACTTCTTTATTAACAAAGCAATAAAAAATGGACTAACAGCAGGAGTGAGGTTTCTGAATGGCTACATTCAAAGTCCTCACCCCGGTAGTGAATTTGGTTAAAATATCGTTTTACTTTTTGTGGTATGAACTTTTTTCCTCTCATTAACAACGCACACACACACACACACACAGAAACATACACAGTCAGTAAAAAGTGTGTATATCCAAGCGAAATGAAAATACACACCAAAAATCATTTTGGGTGAATTTGTGAGGACCTCTCTGAAACTTTACCAGACGCATATATAGACCCTCGAGAAGCCTTTAGAATGAAAAACTTGTGAGGACCAAAAGGTCCTCACTTGTCCAAAAATGTCCTCACTACATATGGTATAAAATGTTAATGGTCCTCACAAGACTAGTCATACAAACACACACACATTGACCGTTGTGATTTACGGGCCAGTTTAAATGCGCAGTTGAGAGGATTAAATGGAGTCAAACAAACGCGGGGGCCACTTACTTAAAACCGAACTGAGATCCGATTGTCTAACCCGCCTCCTCCATGACCCCCGACCCTTCTCTCTTACAGCTGTTTACCTGTGCAAAAGAACAATGCAAAACAAAGCACGTCTGGAGCTTGCAGACTACGAGGCGGTAAGCCAAAAGAGCCTTCGCCTTACTTACTTACAAGTAAAGTAAAAGTATATCTTGTTTTGTGGTTTGTGTTGACTTTCAGGAGAGCTTAGCAAGGCTACAGCGAGCTTTCGCCAGGAAATGGGAGTTCATTTTTATGCAAGCAGAAGCACAAGCAAAGTAGGTTTGAAAAGTCGGCGCGGTTTTGGCCAAATGGACTTTCAAACCAGGCACGTTTTGGAATTTGGCATTTTGTCCCGAAAATGACGAGAAGACTGGCCGCGAGGTTGCCGTTTGGAACTTTTGCCAAAGGCAACGCGGATCAAATGAATTTGCTAGCGTCTGTGGCGCTATCAGCAAATGTTTCTCTGCTTGTTTTGTCTTCAGGGTGGATAAAAAAAGGGACAAAATTGAGAGGAAAATTCTGGATAGTCAAGAAAGAGCCTTTTGGGACGTCCACAGACCGGTGGTGAGTTCAAAGACCTCCCATTTTTTTTTCTTCTACGTGGAGCAATATATGGTCCCCATTTAAATGGTGTGAGGAGTGACGTTATTGATAACACCCCCCCCCCCTGTCCCCCCCTCCTTGGTACACACACACACACACACAAGATACACACAAGTCGATAAGCGTCAGTCCACATCAGCGTCACCCGCAGCTCTTTAACTACATGCTCGCTTAGCATTAGCCGTTCACGCGCGACCCCGCCCCTTCGAGCTTAACGATTGGCCGTGGCAGCCATCCTCAAATAGCCTCTGGCTTAATTACCAAATAACGCTGTCAATTTATGTGTCCACGGGGCAAGTTCATCAATATTAAGTTCGATTTCACGTAGCTGACCCCGCCCCCCCCACCTCACGTCCCACGGAGCAGCTTGACATCAAACGCACCCCTCCCCCCATAATAATGATAATCATCATCATCAGTTTAATAATCTTCATCATCTTAATAATAATAATAATTATAATAACAACAATTAAATTCATAATAATCATACTATAATAATCATCATCATCTGCTTACTAATCATCATCTTAATAATAATACAAAAAATTGCTTAATAATAATCATATTATAATAATAATCATCAGCATCATCATCTTAATAATAATCATACTAATAATCATCATGATCATTTTAATAATTGTAATAAGAAAATTATAATCATCATCATGATCATTTTAATAATTGTAATAATAATAATAATAGCTTCTCATCTGCAGAAAAAAAATTCTCATCCCCTGACTGTAAAGTGTCTTTAGAAATACAATGGTTGTTATTTTTATAGTAATATATAATAATAATAATAATAATTCCCTGTCTTTCAGCCCGGATGCGTGAACACAACAGAGGTCGACATTAAGAAGTCCTCCAGAATGAAAAACCCACACAAAACCCGAAAGGTTGGATTGCCCCCCCTCAAGTCAAATCAAGATGGCGCTCGGAACTGATGAATTCGGTGTGGTTGTTGTTGTTGTTGCTAGTCGGTGTACGGCTTGCAGAACGACATCCGAGCGCACAGCCCCACCCAAACTCCAGCGCCGGAGGCCAAGCAGCCCACGCAAGAGGAGCTGCAGGAACAGGTGGACACAAACGTTGCGCTGGGCGGCTAACCGTGGAGGCTAACGGCGGCGGCTAACGTTTGCCCCTTTTCTCTTGATTTTTTAGATCACATTTTGGCAATTTCAATTGGATCGGCATCGACTGAAAATGTCCAAAGTGGCGGAGAGGTCAGCCATCGACATGGGGGGGAGGGGCATCATTTTCGAGTCAAAACATTGTCTTTTGATTGCGACTCCGTAGAGGACGGGTGTCCAAGCCAAGGCCCGCGGGCCAAATCTGGCCCGCCACGTTATCTTATTCGGTCCGCGACAGCAAATCCAACGATTCTTGTTAAAATCAAAATAGCAAATTGTTGAATGTAATCCACAATAGTAATTATTTCTTGACTTCAAAATTGAAAATGAGTTATTAATTTGTAGAGGAAACATTCTGATGGCTTCCCCAAATTGAAAACCGCCCCTCTTAGATAAAAAGCGTAAGTGCAATGAGGCCCGCGGCAAAATAAAAATGAGTGTGACACCCAGCAGAATTTGAAAATGACATCATAGCGCCCAACTGGTGGACGTCACGTGAGCACACCCAGAAAACGGCTATGGCGGCCATTTTGGGAGCTCTTCAACACCGCGACTGGCCGCAACTAACCTGACTTGTCCATTCCCCGTCATTCAGCGGGCCAGGCCCCGCCTTTTAAAGCCATACACGCTGCGATTCTTGTGCGTCTGTTCTAGTTTGTTGGGCTACACGGAGCAGTACGTGGAATACGACCCCTTCCTCACGCCGCCGGACCCTTCCAACCCTTGGATCTCAGATGACACCGCGCTGTGGGAGTTGGAAGCCAGGTCGCGACAGGAGCGAAGGACTCGAGCCAATTTCCACCGATTATCGGGCCTTGACAACGTCCGATTTCCCATCATATTCATAATGAATAACGTACCCGCCTGTCTCCCCCCGCGTCCAGTAAGGAGCCCGGCCAGCAGAGGGTGAAGAGATGGGCTTTCGGTATCGACGAGGTTCTCAAAGATCCGGTGGGGAGGGAACAGTTCCTCAAGTTCCTCGAGTCGGAATTCAGCTCGGAGAATCTCAGGTCGGAAATTTGCCGAATTTGCTTCATTCAATGAATCAGCAGCGCACGCAACACGGGAAGCGGCGTTCAATTGATCGATACATTGATCATTGATTGATTGTCTGAATTTAAATTGTTCCAATATTGAATCTGGATTAACTCATTCACTGTCATTCCCAAATTTATTCTGCCTGTCTGGCTAGCTAGCTAGCTATTTGTTATCCATTTGTTACCTATTAGCTATCTAGATGGCTGGCTGGCTAGCTATCTGGCTAGCTACATAGGTAGCTAGCTATTTGCATTCTAGTTGCTATCTATTTGCAATCTATTTGCTATATATTAGCTATCTTGCTGGCTGGCAATCTATGAGCTATCTATCTGGCTATCTATTAGGTTAATAGCTTTCCAGTTAGCTATCTAGCTGACTATCTATTTGCTGAATAGCTGTATATCTATCTAACCAGCCATCTATTAGCTAGCTGGCTCGCTTTCTATCTATTTGAGTTACTTCCGGGTTGAGCGCGTGTGGCTGCCGCTACTCACCCACAGAAAAACTGATCCTGTGACTAGAAAGTGACCTTGAGAGTTTTGAAAGGCGCTTAGGAATTAAATGTATTATTTTTATATTTTTATTTATTATTATTAAGCGCTGGTCAGACCTCTGGCGATGTTTTTTTCCCTTCTACAAGGGGGCAGCATTTGCCTTTTGTCAATGTTAGCGCTTTGTTCCAGCTTCAGCTGTTGTTAAAGCGCTATATCAATCAATATCCATGATTGGATTGTATTTTTTTCAAGCTCAGATAACTACAGACCCATATAATTTAGGAATTAACTCTTTTTCTGGTGAAAGAAGAGAGTCTAAGGTTTCTTAAGATGTATTGATTGTTTATATAGTGCTAAAAGTCTATATTCTGTGGGTCCTGGAATTGGAGTGAGAATGACAAAAACCCTGGCACATATTTGCACATCATCTGGCAGTGAAATACAAATAAAATAAGAAAATAAAATAAAAGAAAAGGAGCGATTCAATTGCTGATGTTGTGGTTCAGACCACCGCCTGTTGTCTAATTTGCGATTGTTGTCTACGTGCCAGGTTCTGGCTCGCGGTCCAGGAAGTGAAAAAACGTCCGATCCGAGAAGTCCCAAGTCGGGTTCAGGAGATCTGGCAGGAGTTTTTGGCGGCGGGCGCACCCAGCGCCATTAACGTGGACTCCAAGAGCTACGACAAAACCACTCAGAATGTCAAAGACCCCGGTCGCTACGCTTTTGAAGACGCGCAGGTGGGTGGCCATCTTGATTTATTTATTCAGGTATTTTTCTTTTTACTTAGACATTTATTTCTTCATTCATGTATACATTTGTCCATGTATTTATTTGTCTTTTTATTTATTTATTTATTTATGTACTTAGTCATTTTTCAATTGATCTATTTATCTATTTATCCATTTGCCTATTTATCAAGGTGTCTATTTATCTATTTATTTGTCTATTTATATATTGGTCTATATATTTATGTGTCTATTTATTTATTTATGGATTCATTTATGTATTTATGTATTTATTGTATGTGACAAACTGTTATGCTTTTCAGGAGCACATCTACAAATTGATGAAGAGTGATTCGTACAGCCGCTTCATTCGCTCCAGTGCCTACCAGGAGTTATTGCAGGCCAAGAAGAAGGTAACTAAATGTACAAATAAATAAAAAGACAAAAATCACTAAAACACACGCACATTTTACCAGCCAATTTGAGCGCGTTTGAAAGTGGGAGCTCATATTTGGACATTTTTATTTGCTTTTGGTCAAACACTTGGTTTGGTGCCAGTATGACATTGAAAATGAAAAATGTGAATTTCAATCGCAAAATCTTACTGGTGGTATTGGTCTGGCTCCATGGGAGGTCATAGGTCATCAGATTTACAAAAAAATGTATATTTTTTGAAAACACATTACAATTAAATCAATCAAAATGTGCCAATTAGGTTGATTCATGTTTTTTTCTTGTAGAGTTAAATACTAATGCACATATTTTCTAAATATTCTGCCTTTACTTTCTTTATTGTAGCAAACAATAAGATTGATTTTTTTTTAATTATGCATATTTTTTTCAATTAATTGGAACAATGCATTCAGATTTTAACACTGCCAAATGTTGGAATTTTGAAAAAAGAAATCATATCTACTTAAAAAAAACCGACAGAAAATATGCCTTAAAAACGTAATTCCCCCTGGTGCGCTTGCAAGCACAGAACGGTTCATTGAATTTTTCACTCTCGTGACTTCAACATAAGCACAAAGATGCAGATGCGAATGACCGCTTGTCTGCATTTTCATTCCTCCTCATGGCGAAATACACTAAAATCCGCCCCCACCCCCCAACCCTGGCACGCACATTGTGCTTTTTCCGAAATACGTTAGCTGACACGTTAATCCCGCTCCCGTTAATCCCTCCACGCACACACAGCCACTTGAAACCTGGAGGTGCTGTTGGCTGGCTCGCACCTGCAAGGTCATTGTACAATGGTGTTCCTAATACCAGATTTAGTTTTAAAGCAGAAATTTGGGGTCACCGCAAAAATGTTTGTTTGTCATTTCAACAACAATTTCAATAAGCCTTTGCGTGTATTGTAAAATTGCTGACTAATTTTCATGACGGTTGGTGGCTCTTCACGTCAACACGCATTTTTCATCAAACAAATTCGGGAATGGCGCCGTTGCATTCAAAAACACTCTATCAGCGCTCTACGTCATATTTTCAATTTCAGAATTAAGTTGGAAATGGCAGTGAATGAGTTAATGGTATGGGCAGCAATATGGGGGTAATGCAATTACTATCTTTAAGGTGTGAACAAGTGTTTTCGTTCGTTGCTATACAAGCATGGGAACTTCCAGATTTACTTTAAGCAGAAATTGTCTTCTGTACCGTAAATTAAATATGGGCGATAATGTAAATCAAACATGGTCGCTAATGTTCCTTAGCATTTGTGGACGCGCATTAAAGTGTTTTTACTAACAAAATGGCAGCCGTGGAGCACATTATTTGTTATTTAGTTTTCTTTTTTTTTTTTACTTTCTTACTTCCGGGTTGAGTGAATGCTGGCGTGTGTGGCTGCCGTTGCTCACCCTCAGAAAAAAATATCCTGTGACTGTAACGTGTCCTTGAGAGTTTTGAAAGGCGCTTAGAAAATTTCCTTCAAACAATCAAAACAAACCCATCGGACTGTTTGTTATAGTTTTGATTGACAGCAATGTCCCAATGTTTCCAGATTTGTGATGTCATAATTGGGTTCATTTTCACAATTACATCACATTGTTTGTAGTTTCACACAGACAAGAGACTGAAGTCATTTGGGATAAAACATTGCTTGGAGAAATAGTTTCGCCACTCCAATGTTGAAGTGGCAATCACACTGTTACTTTGCTGCTGTGAAATGTACATTTCTCCACTGCGAGACTAAGAAAGGCAAATCCAATCCAATCCGATTTTAGTGAAATAAAAACCACCACACGCGAGCGGTAATAAAACAGAAATAAAATCACAATGCGACAACTCTGCGGTATTATATCCGAGAGACACGTTTATACGCTTAATTTACGTTCATTGAACTTTTACACGGCGAGGACACAGCAGGAGTGCTTTTAGAGGTGCTAACAGGCTATAAAAAATAGTGACTTACCTTGTGCAAATGACGCCAAAAGGTCCGCGTGAGCTTGCGGGAAGATTTTGTCGTCGAGGCTGCTGCTAATTTGTTCGCATTTGTCTTCGATGCACTTGCTCGTTTCCTCAGAATGCGGTGATGCTAATGCTAGCGGTAGCTTGAGCCTTGTCGCCGCCATTTTGACTGTTTCCTTTTTCTTCGTATGAAAAAAATAAGAGAGAGGGAAAAAGTAAATTATCTTCATTTTCATTGCGGATGTGCTTCGAAAACTGTTTTAAGCCAAATCACACGGACGTGACTTTTTTTCGTTTTCGAATTGGCTAAAGTGACCTTGGGTTTTGGGGTTCTTGCGCCACCTAGAGCACGATTTTGCTTTGTTCCACTATGTTGCCCGTGGTGACCATTTAGTTCAGGTTTCCGTTTTTTCTACGGCTTTCTACGGCAAATGTGTTTTTTTTTTCTCCGTTGCTTATTTTCAAGCATCCTCCACTAGCAATCAGGAATAAAAGCTCAGGCAGGTTCACGGGGAGTTCAATGCGAGGCGGTGTGAAGTTGGCGTCACTGTGCGCGTGTGAGCACAAAATGAGATTTGTGCTTGCATTAAAAACACACACAAAAAAAACACGTCACGGGGGAGGAAAGTGAACGATTTCATTCGAGTTGCTGGAACGTACGACGAGTCGGTCTTAGCAAAGGACGTGAGACGCCCAGAATATCATCATAACGTGCATGGGAAATTTAAAAAACACCTTTTAAATAGATTTTTAGGTGAGGCTTTCTGTCTGGCGTGTGGGCCATAAACAAAAATACAGTATAATTGAATTGTGAAGCATCATTCCATGAATCAACAATTAGTTCAAATTGGTGAAAGAAGCTCCCGACCTGATATTCCAGCCAAGAGAATGTTGACAGCAATCATACAAATATTATAACTTTTTATTTCACTTGCCATACTTTTCACTAAAACCGCCAACAACTGCTTTTCAGAACATGTACAGTAAAATGTGTCGCAGTAGGAGTTTGTTGACATTAGGATGTGTTTCACAAAATATTTTTCCTCTCTTTACAGAAGAGCAAGAACCTCTTCTGAAAGCTGTTTTTTGCCAGGTAATGTGACATTTTTGCGTACTGAAGCATAGAACAGTAAAGTATTACAAATAAAATGTATTGTTATAAAGATAAAATGTATTATTTTTATTAGAAAAAGACAAATAGAAATACACGGTGGCTAAACATCATTTTTCCACAATGCCCTGTGGTGTTGATCTGCGCATGCGCGAGTCAATGCCGCACCATGTAGCCTTGAGTTAGCAAGTAGCATCTAGCCTGCAAGTCCTTTTGAACGTATTTGCCAGTCGAAATATTGTTACTCCACGCTGACTCGATCGCAATTCATCTTTTAAATGATCAATTTATTTGTATTTCATTTTGAGATTGTCTCGCATTCCACTAGAGGGAGTTCACGAGCCACACATTGAGACTCATTGCTCTCACGGAATGAAATATGAGGTTTTTTTTTATTCTCCCTTCCCACGTCTTTGTGTCTCTTTTGATCGTAGGAGAGAATCGCCGGGATCCAAGAGACGGACCGTGCCAGTCGTGTGCCATCATGCTTTAAAAAAACAGGAACAAAAACAATGCAATCTCTCTGGAACATGGAGAGCAGCCATGTTGTCTCTCCATCATCGCCGTCGTCCCCCGGTCCAACAGGGCGACTGTTCGTCTGTCGTCCACCGGGAAGGCGGGGTGTTCCTCCCGCTCTTTCTTCCTCTTACCGTCACTGACATTACAAAGGAAAAAGAAAAACAAGAGGCATCGCGGGACACTGACCAACTTAGTCAGATGCAAAAAAAATACAAATAAAACAACATAAAAAAGACCACATCCGGTTTTGTTCCGGTGTTTTCAATCAATCGAAGGCCTTCCTTTTCACTTCCGGCGCAAAACAAATGATGTCAGAGTGACGAAAAAAAGGGAAAATAATGTCAAATGAACACATACGTAGAAAATAAATGATACATCTAGCTAATGTCATTGCCACATGGGACGATGACGTCAGAGAGACTTTGTCACGCGATGGGAACGTTATTGTGCAGAATGAATATATAATATATATATACACACACACACACACCTATATTACTGATTGTTTATTGTGCATTAATTTATTTTTTGCATTCTTTTATTGCACTCCAATAACAGGCACATAATTGTTTTCCACTGCACTTGTAAAAGTTCGACATCTAAAAGTAGAGGATATTTTCTGTCTGCTGTCTTGTGTAAAACATAAGTACATTTTTATTCCCCTCTCTGCGTTTATTTTTCTACCATATTTAAAAGACACTTTTGACTTACTTGTATGATTAAAGTTGGCCCTCTTGTCTGTTCTTGTGACTCCTGTATGTTTTCAATTGGGCCATCGTGCAGGATGGGCTTTTGACCACAAGAGGGGGTTAAAGTTATTTCCAACAGAAATGAAAAAAATGAAAATGGAAGAAGAGGGCTTCTCAAGGAATGACAAATGAGCAAATATATGTAGTTTCACTGAGTATCGTTTCGACTACTGTATTTTTTTCATTATTATTTAACTATAAAAAAATCTAAATCTTGACTTTTTTTGCTCTTTTTAAGGGAATGTGAGTTTTTTTGTTTGACACAATGGATTATTTTTTTGGTTTTTATTTTGTCCGTAATTTTTGCGTGTGTTTTTTTAGTGGCTGATTATTAATTATTAATTTACGGTCAACATTATTTTTGTTCTGTGTACAGCATTCTGTATAAAGTGCTGGTTGTTCTCTATATAGTTGAGCACTTTCCATACAAAATTTAACATGTAAAGGACAACCGACACCATGTTTTTGTTTCCTGACTGATATCAGAAAAGCGTTTTATAGCATCTAAAATACCCAAAATACACAGCATGATATTTTTAGTCAATTGCAAAACATCAATAAAAATGACTTCAAGTGTCCCAAAACTGCCACAAAATGAGCTCGGAACTGGTCAGATTCAGAAAGTCCCGCCCCCTTATTCGTGACGTCACGACAGGATACTCCTTCACAAACTGCCTTGCTCCAGAATCAAAACAATGGCTTCAGAGAGTTCAGATTTGGAAAAAGATGCTTTCTTGTTACTTATTCAGTTATGAATATGACTCAAACAGTTCCGAAGAGGAAAGCATAAATGTTTGCAATCGATTAAAGAAGTCCTTCCGTATCATTTTGAGGCGTCTGTACTCCAATGTCGCGCATCCAAAGATGGCGCCCAAGCTCCGTTGGAAATGGGCTGATTTGTCTGCTGGGAATTTGTGTCAACTTACACCTTCTTTCTGCGTGGTATAGCAATTGGTTGTGACACACAACCATTCACCATCACATTATGTAGTTTGCCTTCGAATTTCGCTATCAACACGTTTTCAGACCAAAAAAAGTACCCAAAATGCATTGCGTGTCACTTTCTCGGTGTCACTCTGATGTCACTCTGGGATCCTCATCAACTTAAAAACAAGACTTCCGGAATATTCAGCGTGAGTCTTAAAAGGTAAAATCTAGCTATATGCGCTGGAATCTTTGTCAAATGCGCCCAGTAGAAGTCATTTGAAATCATTTTTACAAATTATGGACGCGAGGTGTCGGTTGTCCTTTAAGTGCCATGTAAAATTTTCCGGCAAACAAAGTCAAGCTACGACGCATCATCTAGACTGCATACGCACAAGTATAAGGAACAAAAAAAATATTGTGATTACAAGCTGTCAGTCCATATCGGGGGGGGGGGGGGTTCCAAGATTAAAAAAAAAAGGCTGCTTGAATCATACAATGAGCGCAGGGGCCAATAGGAAAAAAAAAGCCTCCCATTCTTGAGGAGGGAAGGGGCTGCTGGGGATTCAAAGTAAGTCCAAAGGATTGACACTCAGTGGAACACTGGCAGTCTCACGACACACACACACACACACGCTTCACGCTTCACGCTGATATCCGTGAGATGCTTTGACTGCACCGGAGTCGCCGTTTGAACGACGACAATATGACAGACGGACGACTGCTTGTTTTCACCAATTTGAGCCTTTGACAAGAGGGTGTGTAAGCAAGCCTTTTGGGGGTATCTGGCCGGGCTTTGTCGTCATGGAAACCGCAGCCTGGAAGCGGACAGAAGGACCGCCGATGGGGGAATGACCTGCCCGGATCTCGCATCCTTCACACTTTTACTGCCACGCTGAGAGGTACCATTCGCATCGAAATAATACGCAGAAGGAGTCCTTTAATTGCTTGTTGGATTCAAGTCGGCCACGTCGAATTGAGATTTAATGCCGAAATTGGGCCTTTTTTTAAGGGAAAAATTCGGGTTGAAATTTTTAACTCATTCACTGCCATTCACGAATGTATTCGGGAATTGAAAATATGACATAGAGCGCCATTCTCGAATTTGTTCGTTTTTCATGCTTGGGTGCTAATATAGCGCTGGCCATGGCCTCTGACAATGTTTTTTTTTTCCATAAGGGCGCAGCATTTTCCTTTATTTCCATGTTAGCGCTTTGTTCCAACTTCAGCTGTTGTTAAAGCGTTGTATAAAACAATATGTATTGTATTTTGGAGCGTCGCCCTCATTTCAAGCTCATATAACTCCAGACTCATATCATTTAGCAATAAACACTTTCTTTAATGATACAAGAAGAGAGTCTAAGGTTTCCTGTGCTGTATTGAATGTTTATGTCGTCCTAAAACTCAATATTCTGCGGGTCTTGGAATTGGAGTGAGAATGACAAAAACCCTGGCACTGGAGCGGACACATTTTTGCACATCGTCTGGCAGTGAATGAGTTAAATGATAAGGAAAAGTCATTTATTTAAAAAAATAGAGAAAAAAAGCCTGTTTCGTGGAGCAACATGAAATTTGGGAGCCAAGTCCACTACGTTAAAAATTTGGAAGATACACAAAAGTCTGCCATTTTGGTTGAAAAGCAGTCAGCGCCTTATGCTATCTTAAATTAGCCTCAGGAAATCTGTTAGCATCATTAGGCCCACAAAAAAAAAATCGGGTTGAGATTATAACCATATTTTCCGGTGTAGCCCCAATAAATAAATGGTATATTTTCACAATTTTTACAAACTGTTTGAAAGCTAGCCAGCCAGCTAACAGATAGCTAATAGATAGCCAGCTATACAGCTAGCCAACTAGCTAGATAGCCATATGTCTAATAGATAGCCAGCTACATAGCTAGCAAGCTAGACAGATAGCCGGCTATAACCAGCTAGCTAGCCAGCTACATTGCATTTGTATAGCATAGTTGTATTTTCTTTTTAGATGACTAAAAGGTGAACAGGTCAGATCTTGCAGCACATCTCATCCGAACCGAGCATTTTGTGCCGTCCCAAAATGTCCAAACCAATCAAGCAGGCATTGATGGACTAATTAGCTTGATCAATGAAATGACGCTAAAGGCAATCAAATCAAGGCAACGTTTCCATTTGTGGCTTTTGGACCAAAGCCAACATCAACCGAAGCTTCAAAAAGCGGCATTAAGTAGCCCCCCCCCCCCCGTCTCGATTGAACACTGGAAAGGGAGAAGTATCGCTAATTGGCGTCATTCGTTATGTTTGGCGTTTTCTCGCGCTCGACTCGCTGACTTGACAGGGAGGGAAAAAGCTCCAGATCTGACCGCCATGATCAAGATGGATGGCGGGGACTAAACGGCAACCTCCGACTAGCCACGCCGCCGCTTTCACACTTTGACCAAGCCGAGCGAGCCAAGCTCAGTTCAACTCGCAAGCTAAAAAAAGAAAGAAATACTGTACAGTTTTTTCAACCATAATCCGCTCCAGATAATAATAATAATGATAATACTAATAGTAATAATACCTTTCAAAGCGCTTTTCATCATATTCACAGACACTTTACAAAAGTTACAAATAAAATAAAATGTACACCTGACAAATATAGTCTAAACTGGATAATAATAATAATAATAGAGTAAAGTCTCGTTATATGGATATTCTCGGGAGTCGGAAGAAATATCGATCTAACCGGACTATCGATATATCCGATCCTGCGGCATGTAAATTTTCTCCTTGCGTTCATAGAAATAGTATCGTAATAAGCAGTACTATCCATATAACCAGACTTTACTGTACATGTAATTTGAAAGCGCTTTTCATCATATTTGCAGCTACTTTACAAAAGTTAAAAATAAAATGTACATCTGATGAATATAGTCTAACTTGGGTTTTCAATCATAATCCATTCCAGATAATAATAATAATAATAAATGTAATTTGAAAGTGATTTTCATCTTGCTTAAACACTTTACAAAAGTTAAAAACAAAGTAGAATGTCCACCTGATAAATATAGTCAAATTTCTGTTTTAGACCATAATCCATTCCAGATAATAATACATTTGAAAGCACTTTTCATATTAAAAATAAAATAAAATGTACACCTGTTGAATATAGTCCAACCTGGGTTTTCAACCATAATCCATTCCGGATAATAATAATAATAATAATAATAATAATAATAATAATAAATGTTATTTGAAAGTGCTTTTCATCATACTCAAAGACACTTTACAAAAGTTAAACATAAAATAAAATGTACACCTAATAAATATAGCCAAACCTGAATTTTCGACCTTAACCCGTTCCAAATA
Organism: Hippocampus bargibanti; assembly: GCF_051943395.1. Taxonomy (NCBI): domain Eukaryota; kingdom Metazoa; phylum Chordata; class Actinopteri; order Syngnathiformes; family Syngnathidae; genus Hippocampus; species Hippocampus bargibanti. The sequence goes on along the minus strand of NC_142746.1, from coordinate 22,445,910 downwards.
ATAATAAACGCCATTGTTTTGATTCTGGAGCAAGGCAGTTTGTGAAGAAGTATCCTGGCGTGACATCACGAACAAGGGGGCGGGGCTTTCTGAATCTCCTCATTTCCCGAGCTCATTTTGTGGCAGTTTTGGGACATTTTTATTGGTGTTTTGCATTTGACTAAAAATATCAGCCTGCGTGTTTTGGCTATTTTAGGTGCTATAAAACATTTTTCTGATGTCACTTAGGAAACAGAAAAATGGTGTCGCTTGTCCCGTAGACGGAGTCGCCATTGATGACAGCGCAATTAGCCGTTAGCGCATGCCGATGCTATTTTATTTTAAAGGTGGAAAATAAAAACGCAGCAAAGCCTAATGGTTGTTCTTTCCCCGGTATTTGCTTCTGCTATTTGTAATTTCATTAGTGGCCTGAATTTTGGAAGCAAGGTCTGCCACACTTCAGTCAAGCGCCCCCCCTCCCCCCCAAAAAAAAGAGAATTTGCGGTCGCGCTGCAGTCGCCGAAATGTTCACGTGGGCGATATTAGCCTGAGGCAGACGGAGAAGTCGGCCGCGTTCGAGCTTTTTCGACCGCAGTCTCCTTCCGCCGGCGGGACTCTGGAATGATTAGCGCGAGTGACAGAACGGGGAATGTCGAGGGCAAAAATGACAAAATAAAGTTGCGGGGAGAGACCCCAAACCTCAGTCCCCCTTCCTAGTGTCTCCGTACTCAGACCGCTAACCGCTGCAACTCACAACGGTTCCCCCTCCCTTTGCAAAGCCTCAGACTGTCCAACCGCAAGATTGATGAGTAGCGCTTGTCAGGACTAGCATTAGCAAACCGTTTTTTTGGGTGGTGGGGGCGGGGCATGGAGACAGGAAGTTGGGCTGCAGACCCCAAGCAAGCGCCCATCCGTCATCTCCTGCACACAATTGACCTGATCAGCATGGACAAAAAGGCAAATGCTGCCCCCTTGCGGAAGGGGAAACCATTGCCAGAGGTCTGACCAGCGCTTTATCGGCACCCTCCGCAAGGAAAAAAAACAAATTGGAGAATGGCGCTCCACGTCACACCTTCCAATTCCCGACTAAATTCAGGAATGTCAGTAAATGAGTGACATTGAAAAAAGTGGCTGACCTGAAGGTTTCCCTTCCGAATTGCTCGCCGGTGGCAGAGAGCAAGTGGGAGATGTTGGAAGCGCACGGTGGCCTTCGGACGCTTTGTGGGTCCGTTTTGGGGAACATCTGCCCAAAAGATGCTTGAGTGATGCTCCAAACATGGGATCAATTCTTCCTTTTACGACGTGAGGACGACGGCCCAGGCGGCAGGCAGGTCATTGGCAGAGCACATTTCAAACCGCAATCAGAACGGGGGGGTGATACGGGGGTCCAGTCTTCCTCTCCCTTAATGGCGTGCAGATGGGCTTGTCCAATGTTGCTTTACATATTATAGTTCACCGCTAAAGCTAACAAATGATGAGCAATTATTTTGTCCGGCAATTCCATCAAAAATCAAACTTCCCCTTCTCGTTATGCGCGTGGAAGTGCATCATTTGGGGGTGGGGGGGGGGGCTTTTGCCACAGAAAAAAAAACCTTTTAAGCTAGCTGAAGCTGTAACAAAGCGCCAGAGGTCTGCCCGGCACCCCAGGCAAGAAAAACGAAAACCCAAATAAACTGTGGAATGGCAGTGAATGAGTTAAGAAAGAAAAAGGCGAAATTCGTCAATGGCGGAATGTGCGCTGAATGCTTTCTGACCGTGTTTTGTTCCTCAGGCCCACTTTAGAATGCTGTGGAGAATAAGCATCGCAGTCATCCTGGCCGGAGCCATCTGCGGCGCGGCGCAAGGCCAACAATCCCGTCCGCAGGGCTCCGTCCCGTCGCCGTCCAAGAGCAAAGGCAACCTGTCGTCCGAGCGCCAGCGGCAGCGGCAGCAGCTGGTCCAAAGCAAAGCCCAAGTGCTGTCGTCGGGCCGCGAGGCCTTGGTGGTGACCGAACGGCGCTACCTGCGCAGGGACTGGTGCAAAAGTCAACCGCTGCGCCAAACCGTCAGCCGGGAAGGCTGCCGCAGCCGCACGCTGGTCAACCGCTTCTGCTACGGCCAGTGCAACTCCTTCTACATCCCCCGGCATACGGGGAATCGAGGACAAGGACGCCAAGGCCGCAATAAGGACCAGGAGCCCTTTCAGTCGTGCTCCTTTTGCCGACCGCATCGCGTCACGCAGCTCACCGTGCAGCTGGATTGCCCCGACCTGCAGCCGCCTTTCCGCCATCGCAAAGTGCAGAGGGTCAAACAGTGTCGCTGCATGTCTGTGGACGTGAGCGGACACGGGAAGCTGTGAAAGATGGCGGACAAAACTGGAAAATCAATGAAAAATACACAATACTAAAAAAAAAAAATAAAGCCGCTTTCTCTTTGCTTGGAACTTCATGAAACAGAAGGATTCAATCACAGACTCGAGGACGTGTTAAGAGACTGTTAGGTTTCGATCTGGACCTGATATTGGGTTGTTTTTTTTTGTTTTTTTGCTGCCAGGACCGGGAGGGACGGACGGACGGGGGCCTAAAAGCAAAAAAAAAAAAAAAAAAAAAAAAAAAAAAAAAAAAAAAAAGACAAACTGTGAAAAGGTTTTTCCTTGGTAAAGTCCAGCATTAACGCTGATGGAAATGCTTTAAAGGACAACCGACATCACTTTTTCGTTTCTTAACTGACATCAGAAAAACATTTGATAGCATCTAAAATAGCCAAAACACGCACTATGATATTTTTAGTCAAATGCAAAAAAACACCAATAAAAATAAATTAGTGTCCAAAATATGAACCCGGAAGTGGTCCGTTTCAGAAGGTCCCGCCCCCAGTTCGTGACGTCACGCCAAGACGTCATGCCTAGCTCCAGAATCAAAACAATGGCTTCAAATTCGGAGAATATACTTTCTTGTTACTCATCCCGTAATGAATAGGATTCAAATAGTTCTGAAGAAGAAAGCACACATGTTTGCAATCGATTCAAGAACTTATTCTGTGTCATTTTGAGGCATCAGGGGTGGGAAATGTCGCACCCAAAAAAGGCAGAAGAGGGCGACAAAGCTCCGTGTAAGGAATTAGTCAGCCCGTTTCCACAGGCTGATTAATTCCTTACATGGAGCTTTGTCGCCCTCTTCTGCCTCTTTTTGGTCCTACACGACGTTTTCGGACCAAAGTACAGCAAAATGCATTGACGTGATGGAAGGCCTGCTACAATGTGTCCTTTTTTCGGTCAGGGGCGTTCCTTTAGTGACGTAACGTGAGGACTCGTCACCAACTCAAAAACAAGACTTCCGGAATATTCAGCGCGAGTCTTAAAATGTAAAATGTAGCTATATGCGCTGGAATCTTTGTAAAATACGCTCAGTAGAAGTCATTTGAAGTGATTTTACAAATTATGGACACAACTCGTCCGGAGACGTCGGTTGTCCTTTAAGATCACTCTGGTCCCCATTTACCGCGATCAACGGAGGTTCACTGAACTACAAAAATACAAAATAATAATAATTCCGCTCATGAGAATTGAGGAGGAAATGGTACCAAAACTCAAATGGATTCAAATATGGTTGGCATGCTATGACCGCCCCACACGCCCCCTTCACCGTCCTTCTCTTGGTAAAGTTCTGTATTAACGCTGATGAAAATGCTTTAAGGTCAACCCCTCCCCCATCCAAAAACCTCCATTTTGTGTGGAGAAAAGCGCATTTGTTCTTGTACAAAACAACACGCGTGACAACACGCGTGGAATGCTGCATGTGTACTTCAGGTGCAATGCTTTATATGATACGATACAAACATGTTTTCGAAGTGCGCATATGTGAAAATATATTCTATTCCTATAAATTCTATTTTATGATTTCATTGCAAATAGGGGAAGCAGGAAAGATCCACCAAAATATAAAATGAATGTAAATTATTTTATTCAATAAATATAGTATATATATATATATATCTATTATCTTTTGCAGGGTCACATGACATGTCCCTCCCCCCAAAAATGTCACGTGAGCACATTTCTCTGTAAGCAACAAACAACAAAAATGGTTTCTCATGAGAATTTAAAAAATAGCGAGCGATTTTTAGCTTGATATCTCGTCACGGTGGCGGGAGGGATGGATGAGCAAATGCAGCAAAGGAAGTGCTAAAAACGTGCCTACCAAAATAAAAGGCAATACACCTTTTAGCCCCCGTTGTTTTTTTTCTTTTAAATGCAAATATGGAATGACACATTTTTAAAATCCACGTCGTCCGCAGCCACTCACTTGTCAACGATAAGGCACTTTTTTATCTAATAAAATGTTTTTTCTTGGAAAGTGGCCGGTGATATTGTACTGAGGGAAAAACAAAGATCCCCTACATATGGCTTAAAAAATAATAAATCCATGGAAGGCATGGCTACGGTGTTGCTGTGAATTTGCAGCGAGCGTTTTCTGGCATCCAGTTTTCAAATCCCCAAGGATGGACTTTGTCTTCTGCAAGCAATAACTCAATAAGTGCTGCCAGAAGCGGGCCGAGCATTCCACGCCCGATACGCTTCAAATGGGCCAACTTGCGATCCGATTCAATTGATATCTTCAAAAATAAAAAAAGACTTTGGAGTAAAAATGAGTGATGCGTCACGTCCGATTGTACTTTTGCGGAGGTTACCCTTCTCTTCTTTACATCTTCTGGCCCAGCTTGGCTTTCTGCGGAATAGAGAAAAGATGCTTTTATTTTGGAGAGGGGGAGTGGGGGGGGTTTCATGAGACTATTTGAGATAAAGCAGAATCGACTGGCGGAACTCAGACAAAAAGAAAAAAAAAAAAAGGCAGACGTACGATTCCAGTGGCATGTTTGGGTTTGACGTTGTAGGATGCTTTCTCCTTGGCTTGTCTGAAACACTCCTCCGCCATTTTCAGCCTAAGACATAAAAGGCACCAAATAGAGACAGAAAAATTATTTTTGCAGCACGCTTGTGGAAGTTGGTCAAATTCAGACAGAATTTTCGGAAGAAACAAAATTGCCATTAAAACCCAGTCACAACTTTTCCAATACAAAAGCAGTACCATATTTTCCGGAGTATAAGGCGCACCCCCAATGAACGGTGTATTTTCAAACTTTTTGCATCGATAAGGTGCACCGGACTATAAGGCGCACCTTCCACGAATGATTTTTTGGTCCAAATATAATATACTAATACCATATTTTCCATTGTATAAGGTGCACCCCCAAATAATGATGTGAAATGTATGAAATGTATGAAAAATATTTTCCATATATAATATATTAATACCGTATTTTCCGGGAAACGCCGAAAGGAATAGAAGAATACTGTATTTTCCGGTCTATAAGGCAACTCTACACTATTATTATTATTATTAGATTAGATTTGCCTTTATTAGTCTGGAAAAATTTACATTTCACAGCAGCAAAGTGATAAAAGGAATGAAAGTAGAAAAACAATACATGAGCTACATGAGATTATTATTATTATTATTATTATAAGGGTAAAAAAATCTAGCCTTTTGTGTGCGCTTTATATACCGCAAAAGACAGTAATTTTAAGAGCACAGTTCCATAAGAAATAACCCGTGCTTATATTTAAGCACGGAATAAAGTCATTATGACCGGAATTTAGCAATGATCAACCCTTAAAAAACGGATTATTTTTTTTTGCTTAGTTCAACAAAAGCGAAATTCCCGCAACTGGTTGAGCATTGACGTAAATTGGATTGTTCGCTCAACGAAGAGGGGCGCCGATAACTTAACCCCTCGTGCGCGTGAGGGAAGATTACCATCGAGAACCGCGCGACCGCCATCGCACAGCGAAAGCCGCATGATAGCTCAAGGGCCAAAGGTCAAAGGGGTGGGTGACGCGTTCCTATTTTGTTTCTATCCTTTCCTGCCGGGTTTTCACTCCGGAGGCCTTTTGGACGAGTATCAGCGTGCGATCTTCATGATGCATAATGGACCAATTTGCTTTTTGTTGTCATGCTTTGTTATCGGTGGATCCATCACGGCAATGGAAGTGGATGCTGCGTGCGTTCCTTTCATTACGAGGGCCCGAGGAATTCCAAGGACCCCGATAGGATCTACACAGAGAGCGCCACAACCTTCAGCTTGGGAACAACTCTGGAAAACTTGCGTATAATGAAGGACGGTGAAAAAAAAATGAGTCCCCAAATGAAGCTTCATCTTTCCAAATGCAAATGAAAAGGTAGGTAGGGTTTGATTTGACACTATACACACACACACACACACACACACACACACACACACACACACACACACACACACACACACACACACACACACACACACACACACACACACACACACACACACACACACACACACACACACGCACACATTCCTGTTTCAATGGTTTTGTGAGGTCCGGATAACTTCAGATAAGGAGTGAGGACCACCGTTGCTGATAAGTTTAGAGAACAACTAGTGTTCCATTTGAAGACTAAATGTCACCCCATTTCCCACTTCAACTTTTTAAAAACAAAGAAATAAAAAGTGGACTTGCACTGAAATAGCATCAGGAATGAGGTTTCTGAATGGGGACAAAATATCATTTTACTTTTGTGGTATGAACTTTTTCCCTCTCATTAACAACGCACACACTCACACACAGAAACATACACAGTCAGTAAAAAGTGTGTATATCCAAGCGAAATGAAAATACACACCAAAAAATGATTTTGGGTGAATTTGTGAGGACCTCTCTGAAACTTTACCAGATGCACATATAGACCTTCTAGAAGCCTTGAGAATGAAAAACTTGTGAGGACCAAAAGGCCAAAAGGTGAAAATCTAATGAAAGGGCTTGCGTCACTCACCGTTCCTTCAGCATCAGCTTGTTGTGCTTCTTCCACTGTTCTTTAAAATCCGTGGAAAACTCGTGCCAAAGGCCGAAAAGAGTGTGCGGTGATGCCTCCTTTTCTCCCGGTTTAGGCTTGACTGAGAAGGATGAGCTCAACTCCAAGAAGCTGAAGACGTTACAGAGAAACAAAAACAAGAAAAAAGGAACATCCAGATAAAACTATTACAGCATGAGATAAAACAAGTCAGTCATTGCGAAGAAAGAACTGAATTGGTTCCCAGACAGAGTGTGTAAGGAGAAAAGGGTGTATCTCAAAAATTATTTTCCCATAGAAAACCATTAAAATGAGAATAATCCGTTCCCAGGTCCCAATAAAACATAATTTACGATTTTCTAATTTTCGCAACCTTAAAAGACAACCGACGCCGCCAGACAAGTTGTGTCCATAATTTGTAAAATGACTTCAAATGACTTCTACTGAGCATATTTTACAAAGATTCCACCGCATATAGCTAGATTTTGCCGCTGAATATTCAGGAAGTCTTGTTTTCAAGTTGATGACGATGCCTACCATGACGTCAGAGAGGGAACGCCCCTGACCGAGAAAGCGACACACAATGCATTTTGGGTACTTTGTTTGGTCTGAAAACGGCGTGTTAATGGCGAAATTAGAAGGAAAACACATAAATAACGCGATGGTGAATCGTTGTGTGTTGCACCAAGACTACTACTATTTGATACAAATTTCCAGCAGACAAATCAGCCCATTTCCAACGGAGCTCGGGCACCATCTTGTGCATTTTCTGGGATGCTACATTGGGCTCCTGATGGCTCAAATTGATACGCAAGTACTTCTTTAATCGATTGCAACCATTTACGCTTTCCTCTTCAGAACTATTTGAATTAAATAATTAAATTTCCCCATTGCGGGACGAATAAAGGTATTCTGATTCTGATTATATTCATAAAAAAGCGTTAATTCCTAAGTTATATGGATCTGTCGTTATCTGAGCTTGAAATGGGGGTGTATGTACAAAATACAATACATGCATAGGTTTATAGAGCGCTTTAACAACAGCTGAAGTTGTAACAAAGCGCTAACATGGACAAAAGGCAAATGCTGCCGCCCACTTGTGGAAGGGAAAAAATATTGACAGAGGTCTGACCAGCGCTTTATCTGCAGCCTCAAAAGAAAAACCAATTCCCGAAACAATTCCGAAATGGCAGCGAATGAATTCAATACAGAGTAAGCATATAACCTGGTACCTTGATGGACACGTGTTTAGATGCTAACGGTCATTGGAGAATAGGCCTCCATTGCCCCGACGATCCATCAGAACCGTCAAGGTGTTGAGAAGGCGAATGGATCAATACGGCGGACAGGTTGTGTTCTCTTTGTTTGGAGTGGAACGCATTCCTCGCCAGCCGCAACAGAAACCTGGAGCCGAGGCTGTCTACTCTCGCTCGGCTTAGATAAACAACGCAGACACCGCACGTGGGTGTGGGGGGCTCCCATCTACCGAGGCCCCCCAGGACCGCGGCCTGCACCTTCCTCAGAACCCAATCCCCAAATATTGACAAAAGCGGCAAGATTATATTCCTCTGTGAAAACTGCCGTGACGCTTTTTGTCTGGAATTATCTTCCCGTGTTGCCTTTACAGAGATACCTCAGCTTACGAACTGATTTGGCTCCCAGAAAGTGTGTGTAAGGCCAAAAGTGTGTCTTCCAAATATTCATTTCCCATAGGAAACCATTAAAAATGAGAATAATCCATTTTCAAGTCACCATAAAAAAGAATTTTTTACTAAATAAGCCTTAAAACTACACAAAATATACCTTATTTTGGGTATAATAAATGTGACATTGTATTGTAATTAAAGAAATAAACTGTACTGTCTAATAAAATCGTTTTATTGACCTTTGTGATGGTTGTTGATGTCGTTGCCTCTTGATGATATCCAAGTGAAGTTGCCGTGCTTTCTCGGCGATAATACCCTCTCTCACACTGTCCCTTGGTAGCTGCTTTACGTTAATCCGAATCAACAGAAGTTTTTCAACCTCTTTTATTGTTTGAGACCGTTGCTTAGACAACACAGAAACACCCTTAGCCACACGTAGCAATGGTGGACTTAGCATACTGGTACTGGGACGCTAAGTCACACAAATGCACACCTTGTTCGTGTTTCTTGATGATCTCCTTCTTCTGCTCGACCGTCATTTTGTTTTGTGTCGTCTTCGGCTGAACACTAGCCTGCGGTGGGGTCTTTTTCTGTCCCATAATAGCAAAGGTACGCCACCCGATAGCAAACCGCGTCTGCACTGAAACAAAGTGGGTGTGGAAAAGTAGTTCGCCAGCCACCGTGGCGCCGTTCGACCGTGCGGTTTGGTGTTCCACCGCCGAAAACAACCCCGCCAGCCATTGCGCCGCTCTGTGTGGTTAGGTTCGTTTGCCGAAAACTACTTGGTATGCCGATATTATATTCTTGCGAATTTAATGTTCATAAGGCGAAAAGTTGGTTAGCTAAAGTGTTCATAAGCTGAGGTATCACTGTACTGACAAATCAGTGCTTTGACGCACAAGAGGCGCACCTTACGCAAGCCGTGGAATGGAGTCCTACGAGGAATGACCGACAGGAGAGAAGGCCAAGAAGCCGCCGGGGAAAGATGGCCAAAGAAAGATCAAAGGGGGCTTACGTCTTTTGGGTGTCCGCCAGTTGTTTCTCTTGCATTTCCAGTTCGCTTTTGGCTGAAAAACACAAAGAAGCAAAATAAAAGATTTGGTTTTTTTTTCCCGTGACGATGAGATCAGCGGCGGGCCGACTTGTACGTACGCAAGCGGTCGGCCGCACCGGTATATAAGGCGCACCCCTCAATGAATGACATATTTGAAAACATTTTCCATATATAAGACGCTTTCTGAGAACTCCATTCACTCCCAAAATTTTCTCCGAGGTATTTTACCGTATTTTCCGGACTATAAGGCGCACCAGATTATAACGTGAACCTTCAATGAATGACATTTTCAAACGTTATCCATATATGCTGTGTTTTCTGAGAACTCCATTTACTCCCAAAATGTTCTTTGAGGTATATGACCGTATTTTCCGGACTATAAGGCGCACTAGATTATAAAGCGCACCTTCAATGAATGACATATTTGTAAACATTTTCCATGCAGCGTGTTCTACCGGAAACAAATTCCTTGTGTGTCCTACATACTTGGCAATAAAGATGATTCTGATTCTGATATATAAGGTGCTTTGTGACAACTCCATTCACTCCCCAAATTTTCTTTGAGGTATTTTACCGTATTTTCCGGACTATGAAACGCACCCCATTATAAGGCGCACCTCAATGAATGATATATTTTAAAACCTTTTCCATATATCCGGTGCTTTGTGAGAAGTCTATTCACTCCTGAGCACTCCATTCACTCCCACTTTCTTCATATTTTCCGGACTATAACGCGCACCGGATTATAAAGCGCATGGTCAGCTTTTTGGAAAACAAAGGCTTTTAGGTGCGCCTTATAGTGCGGAAAATGCACCAAAACTGGTACTTGATGATGGAAAAAAAAAGAAAAAGAAGGAAATGGGCACTGGTGGAAATTTCTCGCAGGCTACAAAGCGCTAATCTCAGCGACCATCTTGGATTTGGAGCGGCGGTGAAGCGCGACAGCCTGGCTCGACGTCCGTTCACTTCTCATAAGAGAAACGGCGGATTGGATACGCCTACCACGACCCTAAAGTCGGTGCCGTCAACTGTACCGCCGTATAACGGTCAAAGAGGGAGCCGCTTGTCTTCGCCGTCAATAAACGTACGTTAAAGCCGCGTTAAACTGTCAATGATTGGCGGCGTCCCTCAAGTCAATTCTCCTCATGGCTCGCTTTTTGCAACGGCGGATAAAACAGATCATCTTTCCTGGCGCAAATCAATGTTCATGCTCTTATCCCGGGAATATCTGGTTGCCATGTATAATTGAAGCCAGAGCAGCATCTGAAGATGTCGGGAGAAACCCGCCGGGACCGATGCGATCGCACGGCGCTAAATCACCCATCAGGCCGCGCTCCAATTCCTGCGGGATGACAGCTCGTCAATAAATAAATGGGATAAATCTTAATGAGAACTTGCTTTGTTCCATGAGAAAAAGCACTGAGAACTTATTTTGCCGATCATAGGGCGCACCGCATTCAAGGCAGCGCAGTGTCGGATACACGCATTACGAATAAAGGTATTCTGATTCTGATGTGGCGCTTTCACCACAGCTGAAATAACACTTAACATATAGTAAAATAATGTTACGGGTGTTCTTACTGTATTCAGGCCATACGCATCACACGCTGCGTCATTGGATGCAGGCGTGGTCAAATAGATCAATGGACTGCTGGTGTAAAATAAGACCATAGCCTTAGCATGTTTTTTTTTTTTAAAGGCAATTGGAGCAAAACTGAGTTTTGAGGTCCTTTTTGCATTTATCAATATACAGTAAAGTCTCGTTATATCGATATTCAAGGGAGTCCGAAAAAATATCGATATAACCGGGACTATCGATATATCCGACCCTGTTTGCATGTAATTTTCTCCGTGCGTGCATAGAAATAGTATCGATATAACCGGGACTATCGATATATCCGATATCGATATAACGAGACTTTACTGTAGTATATACATATTTATGTATGCGCTATTTGTATTTCATTTTTTTAACGCAACGGGAGCAAAACAGAGTTTGGCGGTACTTTTTGCATTTAACTATATCGCCTGTCTCAGCACGATGGGTGACAGAGCTTTCAGCTGCTCTGCAACCAAACTCTGGAACTCAATTCCTCCCAACCAACATTGGTAGTAACATGGATTCTCTTGCCACCTTCAAATCCCATCTCAAAAGGCGCCTATTTAAAATTGCATTTTCTGTGTAGCTCTTTCTCTTGTTTCTATTTAGAATTGTATTTTATTTGTTGTATTCTATTTTGTGATTGCATTTTATTTATTATAGTACCTATGCTCGTCTGTCACTGTAAAGTGTCCTTGAGAGCTTTGAAAGGCACTTAAAATATAGTGTCTTTGTTAGAAGTAGTTATATACACACATCCTAAAAACACCCAATATTATTTCATTTTCACTTATTCTTATCAGTTAGTTAGTCTATATATGTACGTGTTGAGGTAATTCGTTCCACGAACATCGTTTTGTTTTTCTTGGACTTCCTGATCCGTCATATCCTGCCTGCCTTTACATGATGTCACATCCTATCTCCATATATATTATATAAATGCTCTCCCGGCGCGTCTATCTCTCTGTCTCTCCTCAACCGACCTCCCACAATGTGCCTGCTGTCTACAAGATTAAAATAACGTATTGTGTTCAACACCTGGCTTCCTGCTGATTTCACCATCCCACTTCTCACACCCTGAAAAGCGATGAACCAGGAACAAACCATCACTTTTAACCCATCAGTAGGTATTTTACTTATTTAGTTAGTCGGGTGCGGTTTATGTATGTACAAAATGCTTTGTGCTTTAAAAATGTACTGGGTTGAGCCTTATAATCAGGTGCGCTCTGTCATCTGGAAATGACGGTCATAATCAAATCAAATAGCAAGACCAAACAACGGATTCTCAACATGTCCGCTTCCACTCTTATCCTGCGGTTAGTTTCATGGCCAGAAAAACAAACAAAGGCGGTTAAAAACAAATGGAGCCAGAAAGCGTTTCACCCCCCTCGGGCCTTTTGGGGTTCGGCGAAATAAGAAAAAAAAAGATGACATTTGGCTGTTTTCTTGTTTTGAGTATTATTACATCCATCCATCCATCCATCCATCCAGCCACCCCCTCCTCCTTTCTAACGCCACAAGAATCCCGTCTGGAGCCATGCGAATCAAACTTCCACGCTCACAATCGTCTCTGAGTTCAAAAAATGTGAATCAAAGCGCAAAGCTTCCATATTTCTCTTCCCAAGCCCAGAAAAAGGGGAGCGGCACAACGGAGGGCGCCAGGAGCTTTTCATCTAAAGACTTCCTTTAAATTAAAAAAAAAAAAGCAAAACGGACAGCGAGCTTTAGCGCCGAGCCACATATGCTCCGTATTAAGACTTCCTCATTTGAATACAAAAGCAGTCGGCGCGAGGCCTGTGGCATGTTACTTCACACAGAGATTGGTCACACTCAGTTAAATATGGCCTGGCTTCAAGCCAACAAAAGACAAATGCATTTATTGTTGGATGAAAAAAAATAAATCCATCAATAAAATACCCAGAAAACAATGTTGCCGGATACGCTTGCGCAACAAAAAGTGCTTTAGCTTCCCTATTTCAAGGCAGTGTTATGGCTTTAAAAGTTGTTTATGATAGTTAAACATGGAAGCATAAACCAAAGTGTCGCGTCATTGGCGCCAAACAGCCTGAATATGACATTGAAAAAAAACTACTGGACCCTCCGCACCCTGCCCACCACCTTTTCAGCAGACATTTCGACATTTTCTTCCCGCTATCCATTAACCCTCTAAACAGTAACCGAAATGTAAGTGTCCAGTGCCTCTTTGCAATTTTGCACCCCCCCCCCTTTCAAAACTCTCAAGGTCACTTTACAGTCACAGGATAAGTTTTTCTGTCTTGAAATAATTTTGCTTTACTGATCAAGCACAGAAGATGTGGTTGTTGTTATCGTTCCGAAATATCAAGCAGATCGAGATTTGCGTCTCCATCCGCTGACATCTCAGTTGGTGTTGTTTGCGCAAAACTTCCAAAGAAATGCACTGCATCAGGTCAAATCCAGGCTCCCCGTGCCAAGTCTCCAATAAATAGTTGATTTGGGTTGTTTTGCTAGCCTGACAAGCCATTTTCTTTCTCTTATCTTTGATTCCTCCAAGAGATATTGGATCATTTATGGAAGCAAAACCATGTGAGACCACGGCGAAGGAAAGCCACTTGCAGCCGAGTTGTTGACGTGTGAAACGCGACGCTAAGTCCACAAGCGGCTCTTTTGGGGAGATGGATTCCAATGGTTAGCATAACCACAGCATTCGACGTTTTATCCTCGGGTTGGCCACATGTTAGCTCGATGCTATTACTTCTGAACTAGTCAAGAGGCGGCATAATCGGACCGCGCCGCCTGGCTGGAGTTCTATTTGCTAGCTACAGAGTTGGCTATCTATGAGCTAGCTATCTATAAGCACATGTAGCTGGCTATTTATTAGCTAACTGTCTAGCTGGCTATCTATCTCGCTAGCTAGCTATGTAGCTGTCTATTTATTAGCTCTGTGGCTATCTAGCTAGTTAGCTAACTGTTCAGCTGGTTATCTGTTAGCTAGCTTTCTATCTATCTATTAAGATGGACTGCACCGTGCATCCGTCCGGAATTGCGTCCGTTTTCTGGTGGTCTGCGTGAATGGACGTATCTCCCAAAAGTGAAAGAAGTGAAAGTAACTCACCCTGGCAAACAAAGTCGTCCATCTTGTCCTTGAAAGGCTGCAGGTTGTCTTCCGAGGACAGCTTGCATACTTTTTCTGTCTCTCTGGAGCACGCTGGAAGAAAAGGGATGCAAAGGAAGCGTGAGTATACGTTACATTGTGACAGGGGGGACCGATCAACAGCGTCTGAATATTTCCTCGCTCCTTCTCGAGTAGATTTGCAATGTCGATGAGGCCTACGAGAAGCAAAGCAGGCGTTTGAGCAATTCAGAAAACATATGTCGGCGACTCTACTAATGGGGACTCCGCTTGTATTCTTTGCCCTAGCCGATGTCATTGTAGCCATTTTCGGAAAAACCCAGGCTCCCATTTGAAAAGGCCGCGTCTGTTGGGGACTTCCGGGGACATTTGGTCGTGACGAACTTTACAGATTGAACAGACGACAAGTTTCTTTATTCATTCATCTATTTATTTATCTGTCTATTTATTTGTGTATTTGCTATGAGTTTATTGATGTACTATTTGTACATAAGTTTATCTATGTATTTATTTACGATTTATTTACACATTTATTTACATATTCATTTACACATTTATTTACTTTTTCTAATGTATTTACTATTTATTTACACATTTATTTACATATGTATTTACTTATGTATTTACACATTTATTTACATATTACTTGACACATTTATTTACTTTTTCTAATTTATTTACTTATTCATTTACACATTTATTTACTTATTTATTTACTTATGTATTTACACATTTATTTACACATTTATTTACTAATTAATTTACTAATTAATTTATTCAGTCATTTTTTTAATTCGTTTATTTGCTTATTTATTTGCAGGGCAGTTTGCGGCAACGCCATCCAGACGGGTAAACAGTTACAAACTACGTCGGGTAAAAAAATATGAATGAATGAATGAATAAATAAATAAATAAATAAATAAATAAATAAAAGACGTCTGGCAAAAAGTGTAGGGGCACAACCTGATTGGTTTAGCAGCAAAGGTACATAAAAACATCCCAGAGACCAGACCGTGTTTTGAGGAATTGACGACTGGGCTAAAATGGCGCGTTATTATTTGCACAAAAAAACACATTTATAAGCGACTGTGCACAAGTCACAACTTGGAAATGTGCCGACGAATCCTTCCAGAAAGAGCCAAAAATGAGCCATTTCCCAAACGCCACATTTGTTCGCTTCATCAAGCCAAGCGGCACGCAGAGATTTTGATCAATCAATAAAATGATCTCTCTCTCCATATGTTTCACTCGGGAACATTCAACCAGATTGAAGTAGCTTCTTTTTTGCTTAACTCCAAACGACACGAACGAGGCCAGATTCCGTTGCCAACAATAACATGAATTTCCACTTCTTGATGATTAAGACGTGACAGCGACTTGTTGATGTCTGGAGATGCCGTGAAAATGGGACACCGCGGTGAAAAGCATGACCAAATATAGAAATAAATGGATACGTGCACAAATAGATCAATAAAAAAAATAATCAACAAACAAATAATAGGCAAATAGGTGCGGAAATAGATAAAAAAAAGAATAAATAAAAGCTCAATCAATAAATAGATAAATACATGTATACATAGATAAATAGATGAATAAATACATAAATAACAGCACAAATAGATAAAAAACTAATAAACAAATAAATAATAGGCAAATAAATAAATAGGTGTGGAAAGATAAAAAAAGAATACATAAAAGCTTAATCAATAGATAAATAAATACATATATTCATAGATAAATAAATAAATGGATAAGCGCACAAATAGATAAAAAAGTAATAAACAAGTAAATAAATAGGTGTGTAAATAGATAAAAAATACATAAAAGCTGAATCAATAAATAGCTAAATAAATAGATAATAAATAAATGGACGAGATACACAAAGAGATCAAAAACAAATTAATACATAATAGGCAAATAAATAAATAAATAGATTGCGGAAATAGATTAAAAATCAATGACAAACTAAACAAAAGCTAAATCAATAGATAAATAAATAAACTAAATACATAAACCATTTTTTTAAACGGTTGAGAAAAGCAATGAAATTTTATTTCTTTTTTTTGCCACCTCCATTACTGATGATTATTGTATTATTATT
Organism: Hippocampus bargibanti; assembly: GCF_051943395.1. Taxonomy (NCBI): domain Eukaryota; kingdom Metazoa; phylum Chordata; class Actinopteri; order Syngnathiformes; family Syngnathidae; genus Hippocampus; species Hippocampus bargibanti. The sequence continues at coordinate 22,429,552 of NC_142746.1, read as the reverse complement.
ATTGCACGCAGGTCAATCAAAATCCCGGATTAGCCATCCATCCAATTTCTACGCTGCTTCCCCATGAATAGAAATGAGTGCGGGGGGGATGGCGGGAGGGGCTTGAGTAGCCGGTTGATGGCGATTGGGGCATCCGGTTTAGTTCCAGTAGACAACAACGTCGAGTCGTGATCCTTTGTTGTGGATTGTCGGTGGCTTTGCACGTCCGCTCGTGCGGACTCTGTTTTGGCTCATCCGCCTCCTCCAACACACCTGATTCAAATGATCACCTCATGGCGCGCTCGGCAGGAGCCCGGCAACCAAATAATGCGTCATTTGAGGCGGATGTGTTGGAACAGGAAGATCTTGATGATGGGGGGGTCCCGAGGGCCGAAGCCCCCGACCCACCCCCTTTATACATGACTTTCAGATGACGGCTACATGTCCGTGTCAGCTATTTGAAGACCTGGGGGTTTTCTAACATTTCTTCTACATCCTAGTTGTTGGGTGTCAAATAAATAAATAAATACATACATTAAACAAATAAACAAATAGTCTGTAAATTGATAGTTACATAAATTAATAAATACATGAATAAATGAACGAACAAATAAATAAAAATAAATAATAAATAGACAAATAAATAAAAACATATATTGATTTAAAAATAAATGCATAGACATCCCGGTAAAAAAAAAAAAAAAACAAATAGATAAATAAACAAAGAAATTAATTAATTAAAATAAACAAGAAAAATTGACAAATCTATCAACAAATAAATACATGAATAAATGAACGGATGAACAAACAAATCGATAAATAATTAATAAATACATTAGAAAATAAACAAATAGACGGACAAGTAAATAAATAAACATAAATAAATAGAATAATTAAAAGCAAACAAACAAATAGATAAACAAACATACAAATGAATACATAGAAAATAAATAAATATATAGATTAACAAAAAGAAATAAACATGAAGAAATACATAAATAAACACAAATAAATGCATAGATTAAAAATAAATTCATGAATATTAATAAATAAATAAATACATAGATTAAAAATACATTCATAAACACATATCTAAATAAATAAACAAGCAAACAAACAAATGTGTCGGGCGCATGAGGGGTGAGTTGACAAAAGTGTGACCTAGCGCCGCAAAGTTTCTGTATTTTCCGCCGACGCCGTTGCAAACAGAACGCGATGAATTTCTAATGCTTACATCTCCCAAATTTTCCAGAGGATTTCTTTCCCGGCTTTACCGCGGGTGAAAGTGAAAGGAGCACCTCCATGATGTACGCTGATCTCCATTTCATGAGGAGCTCTCTGGCGAACCCACGGGGGTCTCGTCGTCCTGAAACACTCACATCTGTTTCTGCTTGTCGTCTCGACAACAACCAGATGTTATCTGGCACTTGACACACCTCCGCCAATCTGAGCGCCGCCACGCCAATGCTCGGCTTTTTTTTTTGGGATGGGAGGTGGGGGTGGGATTAGTTTCCGTTTCCGCGCGTGAAGTTTAAGGCCTCATGCATAATTCAAGAGCTTCGCTTTTCCTCACGCGTTGCTCATAAACAAATAACACCTCTGAGGTCACGGTTAAGTAGCAAGTGGTAAGAGTAGTAAGAGTGTCCGGGATCTGGCTAGCTTTCTGACCATCTGGCTGGCTATCTACTAGTTAGCTAGATTTCTGACTATCTAGCTAGCTATCTATCTGGCTATCAAGCTAGCTACCGATTAGCTATTTGAATTATTCGGGATTGAGTGAACGCTGGCTCGTGTGGCTGCCGCTGCTCACCCACAGAAAAATGTGACTGTCAAGTGACCATGAGAGTTTTGAAAGGCACTTATAAATGAAATGTATTATTATTATTTAAAAAGCAGGTCGGAGAGGGGGAGGGGTCATGTGACCTTACCGGTTAGGTCTTTGCGTAGCTTGCGCAGGTCCTTTTGAAAGTCCTCGAACTTCATCTGGGAGGCCTGGAAGAGGTCATGCGGTTCGGGCAGAGGGTAGACGCACGTTTCTCTTCCAGCGTGCTGGTGGGTGAAACACAACATTCAAGGCTGGATTGAGACAAATGTTTTAAGCGGCCCACGTGCACTTAAGAATCCATTCAAACAAGTCCGAGAAGAGATGTTTGGTTTTGCAACACATTAAGGATCAATTAAGTGAGGCAAACAGGGAAAAAAATCATCAGGGTCCTCTCCATCACTGTCGCGGCGAGGCCATTACAGCTTTCGGCGAGCACGTAAAAGCAGGTTGATTTTGGCAAGCGGCGCGACGGGGCTGAGTTCATCTCATCTGGCAAAAACTAATTATTTACACCGCCGTCTCTTTAGATGGCGTGCCAGCGAACCCGCGACTGCTTTGAACGAACGAACGAACGCAGGCCGGGAGATGAAGAGTGAAACGCAGACAAAAAAGAAATCATTAATAATAATAATAAAAATACGAGCCAAACCGGAGAAGCGAGATTGCAGTTTGCCGTATAGACGACGGAAAAGACAAAAATAAATAATTTGATAAAGGATAAGTCATTGTATCCTCTGGCGAGATGGGAGATGAAAAGGGGGCGGGAGGGAGGAGGGGGCGCTGGAAGGATTTCTGAGGGAATCGAACCCGAACGCAAAAGCGATTCAAATAAACAGAAATGAAAACATACCTCATCAAAGTGCCTCAGATAGTAAGCAACCACGTAGGACAAAAGACTCTGCGAGGTATCCTGAAAGAAAGAAAAAAATAAAGAAATACACGAATACAGTAATATCTCGGTTTACGAACCCCTTGGTTTACGAACGTTAAATTTATGAACATTTTACCTTGGCATACAAACTATTTTTCGGGAAACACACGGAGCGCCACAATGAGTGATGTGTCGTTCGCGATCGAGCCCGTTCTAACAAAAAATGGCAGCCGACCTTTTTTTTGGTCCTCTATTCCCCGCCCCCAGTCTTTGGTTAAAGCCACGTGATTGGTCAAGAACGCAGGAGTGAGGGGAGGTGCTTTAAACATTAAAGAGACAGGCAGACGACAGAGAGTGAGAAAATGGATATAAAACAGTGAAATTTATAATTTGATAGTTCAAAGGCAGAGTGTAGACTGCAAGGTTAAAATGCCCATCAATCAGGCTCCACAAATAACCTGCATTAGCCATCTGTACACTTGATGCAAAATCAAGTCAAAATCAATGTCAGTTTGATTGTCAAATATGCTAATATGCATGACATACAGCAGAGATGAAATTACTGTCTTCTCAGACCCAGAAAATGCTATCAACCCAGCTAAACATAACACAACTGATGAGGAACAAGGTAAAATTATTGCAGAGAAAGCACCTCCAAGGGATCATTCCTCAAGATGGTGAACGAAGGATACGTTCCTCATTAAGTGTTTAAAGCTGATGAAACTGGCAACCCCATTCCATTAACGACCCTCGCAAAGGTCAATAAAATGACTTTATGATACAGTACAGTGTATTTCTTTGATTATAATACCGTAGCACATTTATTATACATAAAATAAGGATTATTTTGTGTAGTTTTAAGGCTTAGAAAGTAGAAAATGATGTTTTATGGGGACCTGGGAAGGGATGATTCTCATTTTAATGCTTTCCTGTGGGAAATTAATTTTTGGGATACACACTTTTCGCCTTACACACTCTGTCTGGGAACCAATTAAGTTTGTAAGCCAAGGTATCCCTGTAAAGCCAAATCCTTTATTTATTAATCTACTCAACCGTGCGCAGGACGTTTCAATTTGTGTGTGGGCATACCAAAATAGAAACAGCGGATTTAGGAGGGGAAGATTAATCATGACATTAGGGCGAACAATGTAACAACACGCTCAGGAAGGCTGTCATAATTCAGAGCGGGATGTTCTTTATGGACCAAACGTCGGGTCCACCTCCGGCGCAGCGCAAATGCAACATGGTGGCCATATATGGCGGCGCCAAGGGCAGAGTGGGAGCGGCCGCTGTGATATTGAGCCAGAAGAATAAACACCGCGGCCTCTCCTCCAAAGCTCCGCGGCTCATGTCGAAACACAAGTTTCATGACTGGATTCTTAATTACGGCTTGGGGGAGCTACCGGAGGTCAAGATTTTTTTTAACAGTGCAAAACTGAAGTTCTCCTGGTTGCTACCAAATCCACCTTGAGCAAAGCTAACAGTTTCTCCTGGACCGTTTCTCCCTCCCATCAGGTCTTTTGCCTCGGTGTCATCCTTGACACCACTCCTATATAAATAACTTAACCCGATCTGCGTACTTCCACCTACGCGATATCAATCGTCTCGGCCCGTCTCTCACTCCTCGCACCACTGCTATCCTCGTTCATAGTCTTGTCAGCTCCCGGATTGACTATTGCAATTCATTTCTCCTCGGCGTCCCTCAGAAACGTCTCCACAAACTTCAACTGGTCCAGAATTCTTCAGCTCGGATCATCACCAGAACCTCATCCTTTCACCACATCACCGCCGTCCTCCAAGAGCTCCACTGGCTCCCGGTCAAGTATAGAATCAACTTCAAAATTCTTCTTTATACATTTTGCGCTATCCATAACCTTGCCCCCCCTTACCTATTTGACCTTCTTCACATTTCTATTCCCTCTCGTTCCCTCAGATCCTCTTCCTCCCTCCCCCTGCCCGTCTCAGCACGATGGGGGACAGAGCTTTCAGCTGCTCTGCAACCAAACTCTGGAACTCACTTCCTCCAAAATTGGTAGTAACATGGATTCTCCTGCCACCTTCAAATCCCAGCTCAAAAGCCACACATTTAGAATCGCATTTTACGTGGAGCGCTTTCTCTTGTTTCTATTTATAATTGTATTTTATTTCTTGTATTCTATTTGTGATTGTATTTTATTTATTATAGTACCTATGCTTGTCTGTGACTGTAAAGTGTCCTTGAGAGCTTTGAAAGGCGCTTAAAATGTAATGTATTGTTATTATTCTTATTATTATTGGCTTTTGCGTGTCAAGATAACGTTGCCGTTTGACTGCAACGTGAATATGAATTTTCTGTGAAGCACTCACGCTGCTCTTAACGTCCTTCAGTTTGGGCAGGATGTCCAAAGTGAAGCCATCAGCCTGCCCGCGGGTTCGATTCCCTCCATTCATGAAGTTACCAAAAGCCAGAACCAGACCCAGAACCTGTAAGACGCACTTTCCACTCTGAAGAGACTGAAACACAGATACAGACAAGTCACACACACTAATGCTCAGTTCTATTAGCTATAGCTGAGCTAGCTTTCTATCTATTAGAGTTGCTTCCGGGCTGACGCGTGTTGCTATCTATTAGCTAGCTATATATTTGCTATCTATTAACTCTCTAGCTAGCTATTAGTTATCTCTCTGGCTAGCTATCTTGCTGACTAGCTATATCTTAGCTAGCTTTCTATCTATTTGTGTTACTTCCGGGTTCCGTGAACACTGACGCGTGTGGCTGCCGCTGCTCACCCGCAGAAAAACGTATCCTGTGACTGTAAAGTGACCTTGAGAGTTTTGAAAGGCGCTTAGAAATGAAATGTATTGTTATTATTAAAATTTACACCAAAGAATGGTGGGAGGGGTGTCTCACCTTGCATGTTCTTTGTAGTATTTCCATTTTTCGGCTAATTGAGGTGATGCATTCAGAGAAAGTGGACTGGAAAAGGATGCAGAAGACCCTTTCGGAGAAGTTGGGGATCTCAGATAACTGCAGGAGGAACCTGCAAACAGGAGTCGTATTGACGGATGTTCAACTGTATTCGTCGAGACGACTGGAGTAGCAAGTAGTGCTCTGCAGACTGACTGCTCGGGCTTGTCCAGCGGTTTTGCGCCGTCCTTGTCTTGCGTGGACTTCACATGTTTGGCCATGCTCTCCATCTCGTCATTTAGGGCTCTCTGAAAAAAGTTATTGGTCATTATTTTTTTTTTGTATTCAAATGTCGATATTTTCCGGTGTATAAGGCGCACACAAAAACCCTGCGCCTTATACGCAGGTGCACCTTATATGTGAAGTCAACTGCATTCCCTCATGTAGATGAATTAGCACCTTATAATGTGGTCTTACTTATATTTGGAAAACTTTGATATATTTATATATTATATTTGGTAAATGGTTTTCATTCATTGAAGGTGCGCCTTACAGTCCGATGTACCTTATATATGGAAAAAGTTTGAAAATACACCATTCGTTGGGGGTGCACCTTGTACACCGGAAAATACAGTAGTATGGTCACTTGAAGGTGCTTCTGAAGCTTCACCCAGTCTAGATTCCAAGTCATATGCAGAGAGTCTGTTTTAATAGCGTTACAAAATTGCCAAATTTACGGTACAGGGTAAATTCCGATATTTTGTGACTTGCTCAAATTCAAACCAACCTGTTCACGAATCGGCTGACAATTTATGACTAAACGGGTGAGCGGGTGCATTACGGCGACGCTCATGATGCATGGATGAATTTTTTATTATGCCAATCGCGTATCCTGTCCAAGCTAGAAAAATAACAAAGAACGTCAAGATGTCGCTCCCTCATGTCGTTGTTTTGTTGAACCCCCTTCCACACCCACCAGCGCGAGGATCCTCGGCGGACATCAATAGCGGGCTACCAAACGCTCCGATTAGTATTCCGTACACCTTCTTCGGGTAGGGGCGAGCTCTCTGTCCAGACGTTTTTCAAGTGTAAATATATTTAACACAAAGCAGATCCGTTTCAAAGGGGGGTATGGGGGGTGTTTGGCGTAATTGGGGACAAGTAGGCATGAGCGTGTGATCTTTGAATTGCAAGGGCATGTCGCAACGCTTGTTAGCATGGGAAATGCGCTCTCATGTGGAATATCAAAATGTAAAGGAATGTCGGGTGATATTCGCCCATGCCGTATTCATTAGCCGCTTTTCTGCTTCTGGGGGTAAAAGGGGAGCCCACCATGGCTAATTTGCTCATTTCGATCACCGGCATTTGCTGTTTAGGAGCGTCTCTGTGCAGTACTACTCATAAAGGGGAGTAAAATAAGCTACTATAGTAAAAGAAGCTATTTTCATAAAACAGCAAAACCCTTCACTAAATTGCCATGGTGGAGTGAGGCGGGCGGAGGCTTACTACAACCTGGATTGGTCGCTAGACACATAACGATATACGAATTTAAATAAAAAAATTAAAGGCAATTTTAAAATGTTTATAAAATGTTCAACACTTTCTAAAAATGGCCAATGTGTCAATTTTTCAAGATTTTCTAAAATGTCAATCACACGGATAATACTAGTGGGACTCAATTTTCGGTACATATGCGCCTCAAAGCTAGCAACCATACATTCGACGACAGTGAGGTTAAAATCTTAGCGAAAGAAAATAGATGCTTAGAAAAGGGAGTCAAAAAAGCTATTTTCATAAAACAGCAGCACCCTTCTCTAAATCGCCATGGTGGGCTGAGGTTCAATTTGGATCGTTCCTACAACAGACTTCTTAGGCAACATAGGCTCATTTATGCTGATGAGGTGATAGCCTCAAGGAATAGTTCTCTGCTCCCCCAACCTGAGAGCATTGACTGGTCTGGCACCGCCACGTCTGGATAGTACGGATATATATATATAGGGCCTAAACTACCAGTAAGACTTTAGTTTGCTGACGAAGCCTCTTGGATAAGAAGCGAAACGTCCGACACCTTCAAAGAAGTACAGATGTCGGCTGAAGAAACCTTTTCCTCGATGGACCACTTCTGTACGACTGAGAGCTTACACAGCCGTATTAGTTTGATCTGGTCATTTTAGTCTAAAAAAGTCAGAAATCCGCCGATGGGTGGAAAATTCTCATTGGAAAGAAGAAAAATGGAGAGGTCACGGTTAAAAGATGGTACGAGAAAGGACTGTCGTTCCGACTGACCCCGCGTGACATTTGGTTACCGTCAGCAGTCTGAGTTTCAGACAGCCAGTCTGGGCCCAGATTACGCCTTGCGATATTGCAAAGGAGGGAGTCCCCCCCCCCACTCGACTATCACTGTGACGCGCTTTTAATGGCTTATTGTTCAAAGCGCAGGAGGGCCTGTAATCCGCAAGATCGCAGACCGAGCGACTCTACGCCCGCAGAAAGAGAGAAAAAAAATTGGAGCGAAGGGGGAAGAAAAATCAGCGTCCGCTCCGTTTCAGTTTGTTTGCGAGCGTATTTGTGCCTGGAAAAGTGAGGGAGAGCAATGATGCTGTCCCCCTTTTTTTTTTTTTTTTTTTTTGAGCAGGCAGCCAGAGAGCAAGCGAGGGCGTCGCCATTCGAAGGCCCCCCTCGCATTCCTCAAGACAGGCTGACTGTGCTGCCAACTGTGGTTTTAGGGGTCTGGAGACCCACAGACAGGATGGAGTCTCGCAATACAAAAGGGAAACAATTTGGCTCCTCCACTCAATAACACAGCCCGAGGCGGCGAAGGGGCGGCGAAGGGGCAGCGAGGGGGAGGCGGCCAAATGGGGCGAGAGGCCTTCCAAATCGCGGGGCTGAGCGCTCGAGAGCTTAGGAGACACTCTTGACATGTTGGTTCCCAATGGCGGCTTGCACTGTTCCCATGATCAACTTGGGAGAAATTCATTACCGTATTTTCCGGTGTATAAGGTGCACCCTAAAAAAAGCCTTCATTTTAATAATAATAATAATAATAATAATGAAGTAACTCAAATAGATAGAAAGCCAGCTAGCTATCAGATAGCTAATAGCATGTTTAGCATGTAAGGCCTCAGACAACCTAGCTCACATGGGATGCAGGACAATCTCTTCATCAATGGATGCTACAGCTTCGTGTTTGCTTTCAACATTTACAGTAGTTTGTAGCAGACGTGCACATTCCACCATGACGTGTCTGATCCACTAGTGAAAAGAATGCTTTGATTTGCCCCTCTTTCAACTAGAACTGTGTCTTTTGTCACATTATTTGTAATTTGTTTGTTTTTTCCTTCTGGATATCACCGCAAGAGTGACTGCCTTTATAGCAGCTCCTGTATTTTGTTTTTCTACTTCTTCCTTTCCTCTTATTTTCATCACTCTGTTGCTGTGAAATGTAAATGTCTCCACTGCGAGACTAATAAAGGCTAATCCAATTCCAAACATTTTTAAGAAGGATATTCATCACTCGCTGCCTTTAAAATCACACTTATTTTTCATTTTATTTTTAATTCAGCCTTGGCCAAAATGGAGTTTTCACAGGATCTTCAAACATGCTGATTTTTATAGGCTGTTCTTTACAATGCGGGCTCCCTCCCGGTGGTTTTCGACTCCCTCCACCCCAGCCTCCTTTTTTTGGAATACAAGATGTGCTTTTATTGTCGGAGCATTGAAACATGCCGACGACAGGCATTTATGCAAATATTATGCGCTTGCAAGTGTCCTTGTCAAACATTTTGATGATGGAGGAGGAGAAGAAGGAAAAGGAGGAGGAGGAGAGCTCGCCCAGAGCAAAAAGTGGAGTGGATTAGATCCAGCGTGACAAAAACAAATTTAGTGTGTTAAATCAGCGCTCTCCCCTCCTTATTCAGGCCCACTGGGAACATCACATGCTTTTCGCGGCTGGCCGTTTTTGCTTTTGGTGCCTAATGCCCATGTCCTTTGGTTCAACCCTTTAGCGGGGGGAGGCAGGAAACTCCACATCTCAAGTGAAAAATCGCTTAACAGGAGAGTGGCGTCGAGTGGGGGGGAAAAAAAAAAACAAAAAACATGTCGCTGGATTCTAGAAACAGCAACAGCTTCATCTAATTGATTTTGCTTTTTTTTCCTGCAAAAGTTGAGGTGTTTTTTTGTTGCTTTTGAAGGAAAAGCCAATTAGGTGAATTGTGGTTAACACAAATTAAAAAAATTGCAATGCTAACAGTGGACGCTCAGCTGTTTGGAATTGCGATCAATCACATTTCGCCAAATCCTTTTCTTGTTGTCTTCGGTCATGAAATACAGTGATACCTTGGAACTTAATTGTTTCCTACAAACTGGGTGTAAGGCAAAATAAATTGCATTCCAAACATTAATTTCCTTCAGGAAACCATTAAAATGAGAATAATTTGTTCCCAGGTTCCCATAAAACATAATTTTCAGCTAAATAAGACCTAAAACTAAACACAATATACCTTATTTTATGTATAATAAATGTGCTATGGTATTGTAATTAAAGAAATAAACTGTACAGTATAATAAAGTCGTTTTATTTACCTTTGTGATGGTTGTTGATGGCTTGATGGAATGGATAGCTTTTTGCATAGTGTCTCAAGGAGCTTCGGGTTGTGTATCTTGGAAGTTGTGATATTGCGACAGCAAATGACACACGAGAAACTTCATTAATAGCTGGTTCACTTGCTTGTCTTTTCTGTGCAGTCTACACTCTGCCTTTCAACTATCAATAAAGTTGAAACGAGTCCAAATTTCACTGTTTTCTTTCCATGTTCTCACCTTTTCACATTTTTTTTTTTTTTGTTTCAAGCTCTGTCGTCTGCCTTTTCTCTTCATGTACAAATAGTTTGTATGCCAATATATATTCTCGCGAATTTAACGTTCGTAAGGTGCAAAATTCGTTAGCTAAAGCGTTCATAAGCCGAGGTATCACTGTAGTTTGTTTGTGCAGACTTCTGTGAAATGTGCAATCGCCTCTGTGTGTTTGTCGCAAGTGACGGTTTCAAAATAAAACGGTTTAGCTGCATTGGTGTGCGGTTTTTGTTGCAACATTTTGCGTGTTTAAGTATTGTTTTTATTGCGGCGAATTGTTTACAGCTTGAGATTGATGATGGTGTGTGTGTGTGTGTGTGTGTGTGTGTGTGTGTGTGTGTGTGAGACTAACTGGTCTTTCCCTTCAAAATAAAAACATGCGATGAGTTTCAGAGCGGCTTCATCACCGCATGCCATATTTTTTGATACTCACGTTCTCGTAAAGTGCTTGTAGGGTCTCCAGATCCACGACTGTGTTGTCCATATTGAGCACGGCTAAGAGACGCAGGAGATTCATATCATTAATTTCAAAGCAGGCAATGGACGCTACGTAAGCACGACACCGTCTCGAAAGTTGCCATGACAATGTCAAAATGGAGGAAGTGCAAATGACATGTGTCCATAACGACACGCCAACTACTTCACCGTCAGGAACACCATGACGTTAGAATATAAGACAAAAGTAGCATTTTGCTCCATTGTGGCAAGCCGGGGAACTATGTTGACATTAGGTGGTGCGCTTCATTTTGACCATGGGTGTCAAAGTCAAGGCCCGCAAAAGCAAATCAAGTGCCATGATGCTAGCTAAAGTCGAACCAAAATTTCAAATGGTCGCATGTAAACCAAAATAGCCAAATAACCAAAAAGTAGTGTGTTGCCTCCATCTTGTTGAGCTGTAGATGTAGTGGAAGTATGAAAGAAAAGGTACATTGATATATGGAGCTGTTGTCACGTTCTGGTTGGCGACCAACGGGTGGCGCTGTCGGCCCCGCCTGCACCTGCACAGGTGTTGGTCGTTCCAATCTGTGGCAGTTAAAAGGACTCCCGGCACGACCATTCGGTGTCAGGTCATTCACCCTGTCAGGTTTCTTTCATCTTGGTAGATTTTTACTCCTGGTTTTCTTTGATACTTTGTACTTTGTTGTTCTGATGACTTTGATGTCTTAGATTTTATTCCTGCTGACTTTATTGAATACAATTTGTCAATTACACCCAGCTGCTCCCTCCTACTGGCTTTTTTTGGGATACACCACCATCACCACCTTGCAAACCGTGACAGCTGTTTTGCATCAACACATATTTACAGTACAAGAGTCCAGTTTTTTTTTTAATATCCAGCAGTTTCTTTTGTATCTGCTCCAACATATTGCGCTCTGCAATACAGCGACATTTCCAATCAGCGCTAATGGTGCGCTACGCTAAAAGTTGTCCTAACGTTTGAGATGAACGACGGTGCTGACGAGCGTGGCCCTGGCGCGACCTCCGACAATGACCTCTGATGGATGTGCAAACGTGACAAATTAGGAAACGGTGGAAATGCTTCAAAGGGCATTAATAGTGAATTATGCTCACAAAAATAACAATCATAATAATAAATATGAACTAAAAATATGTTTTTTCCCTATGAATCCAATTCAGTTTCGATGAAAGCGTCACAGTGAAGATTTCTCTCCGGACCAAAATCGAAACCCGGAGTCTTCTTTGACGAGAGCGAGTGTTTAGACATGTCGATGAGTGACGGCGGCGGACTAATCAGACAAACTAAAACAGGAAGGTCATCATCATCATCATCATCATCATCGTCATCATCATCATCTCCCGAATGACATCATTTTGATAAAAGGCGGCTCGACAACATGGTGACAAGTTATTTGAGGGGCTGAAACCAAACAGTAGTAGTAATAAGAATAAGAAGAAAAAAAGAAAAAGAAAAAAAGAACAAGAAAAAGAAGAAAAAAAGAAGCAAAAGAAGAAAAGAAAAAAAGAAAAGGAGAAAGAATAAGAACAAGAACAAGAAAAAGAAGAAAAAGAAGAAAAGAATAAGAACCAGAAGAAAAGGAAAGAAAAGCTCTGTCGTACAGGAGTGGTCCATCGATGAGAAGGTTTCTTCAGCCGTCATCTGTACAAATTTGAAGTACAGATGACGGCTGAGGAAACCTTCTCATAAAAGGAAGAAGAAAAATAATAATCATAAATTTTATTTCTAAGCGCCTTTCAAAACTCTCAAGGACACTTTACGGTCACGAGATAAGAACTTTTTTCTTTGTGCAGGTGAGCAGCGGCAGCGGAAAGAAAGAAATAGAAAAAAACACAGGAGCTGCCGGAAAGTGAAGTCAAAAGAACAAAAAAAAAAAAACTAAATAACAAACAATACTAATAATACAAAGACCCAGAGAGTCATTCATTCTTCAACACTTGTTGTACCCTCTTTGTGACATGAAGCAGTTCTAAATGAAAGAGGAGAGGATCGAAGCATCATTTTCAGCAATGGATCAGGGACGTCACGGTGGAATGTGCACGTCTCCCACAAGCTAAATATTGAAAGCAATTGCTGATAAACTGATTCTAGCTATCTATTTGCTGTATATTAGCTATTTAACTAGCTGGCTGGCTATCGAGCTAGCTATATATTTTCTGGGATGTTTTTGGATTGATTGGATTTACCTTTCTTAGTCTCACAGTGGAGACATTTCCATTTCCCGAAAACTAGTTCAATGTAATGTTTGTAAGGCGAAAAGTTTGTTGGTAAACTGTGTACTTGTAATTAGAAACTCACCATTTTGGATGTCCTTCATGTCAAGATGGATGCTGGACATCAGGATACCGACAGCCTGAGAACGCTTGTTGCTCAAAAGCTTCACCACCTACAAAAATCAATGTAGACAACAACGACAACAAAAAATGATAACTATGAGAGAACAACATGAAAGAAATGTCTTGAAAGTATGAAATAATTGACACGTTACAAAAGACAGGCTCTTTGCCGCCCCCCACCCCCCTGCAGCCTCCCCAGCCCCGTTTGACATTTTCCTTGTGTGGGAATGCAACACAAGTCTACTAACCACAAACATTTATATGAAATTATAATGCTGTCTCGTTGATTTATGATGTCTCAATTGACTTTAGCGCCACCGTCATCTCCAAGTTATGACGAACAACGTCATAAGACAGTGGAAGAAAGTGTTTCATGTTACCAATCGAGGCGGCAGAGATGTTGTCAGGTCAAACCCAAGAAAAAAGAAAAATGAAAGTGGCTGAATAAACTCATGTTAAATCACATTGTTTTTGTGGTTAAAAATACGACGACGTGTGTTGTGTAGTTTGGCAGATAGCAAAAAAAAAAAATCCAACTGTTTGTTGTCACTCAGTTCAAGTTAAAGCGTACAATTACATTCGCATACTTTGACTGAACCGACCGCAATGCTTCGTGTAACAAACATTCGCTAGCTTAATGCTAACACCCAATGCTAAAACGCAAGAAGGACGCTAGCGAAATTAGCATCGATTCAAACGATTAACCCCGTTGTTAACGCATACCTTGATAAGTGTATTATGGATTACAAGTGAAAGTAAACGATTCTAAAGTATATTTCGCAGCGTGGAATAAAATACTGTGCTGGCCTACCGTCTCATTTTTCGCCAAAACATCACTTTGCTACGAGGAACCATCGAAAAGGTTCTTCCATCTGGACTATCTAAGTGTAGAAAAGTTCTGCAATTAGTTTTGGTATATTTCTGAGCCCATTGACAATCTATCTCCTTACGAAATTGGTTCAGGGTGGCCAATTTGTGGCTTTTGCTCTTTTGAAATCAAGCAGTGATGGTGGTCGGGTCCCTCCAATATTCATTTAAAATGACGGTCGAGTTTGGGAATTTTATATGAAACAAACATATTCTGTTTAGACCATTACGAAATAAATTGGCACGATTTTTCCCCCCGCGGTCATTTTCTCATTTGAGTTGTTTTGAGAACATCCAAAAGCGGGAATCGAACCCAACCACATCCATCAATTTGTCTGTTCTTATTTTGTCATTTGTCTTTCCTAATTTGTCACTTGTCTTTCCTAATATTGGAACGGACACCAGAAAAGAGTAGCTCGGTGATATGGTTAGCGGCTCTCCGAGGTGGCGTGGGTAGTTTGGCAAATGGCAAATCCTGCATGATGCATCCCCAAGGTATTTTTACTTGCAGAGGACAACGTCCTTTACAGTCTGTTACATTGAACAAAAGAAAAATAGCCGGAGAATCAGTGGTCAGCGATTTCAGGCACAAAGACTCAAAGCATTTTGCCTGTGAATGCCAAGAGCATCAAATGGCAAATTACATTCAGACACAATTGGCTTCAAAATGTTCAAATGGGAAGAAAAGAGAGTGCAAACAAAAAATGTCAGGCTGCATCGGGGGCCACATTCTGTCCTCACTCTGTTCACAAAAGAGTGATGAAATGAAGATTAAAGTGATTTAAAGTCCACTTAACTGTTCTCAGAACTCCTTGATTCATTGAAATGAAAAAGAACAGAGGCCGGATACAAAAAGAATTCAAAGCTTTTGCTATGAGATGGCCCCCGAATAGAAAGTCAATTGGAGTTTATTGGATTTGTTTTGTTTGTTCAGGCATTACATGTTTAAAGGACAACCGACACCACTGTTTTTGTTTCCTAGCTGACATCAGAAAAACGTTTTATAGCATCTAAAATACCCAAAATGACGCAGTCTGATACTTTTAGTCAAATGCAAAACACCAATAAAAATGACTTAAAGTGTCTAAAAACTACTTCAAATTGAAACCGGAAGTGGCCAGTTTCAGATGGTCCCGCCCCGTTGTTCTTGGTGTCACGCCAAGACACCTGCCTTGCTCGAGAATCAAAACAATGGCTTCAGATTCAGAGAAGCTGCTTTCTTGTTACTCATCCAGTTATGAATATGATTCAAATAGTTCTGAAGAGGAAAGCATACGTGTTTGCAATCGATTAAAGAATTTATTCCATGTCATTTTGATGCCTCTGTAGTGACAAACTCTTTAGTAGTAGCCAAAAAAGGCAGGAGATGGCGACAAAGCTGTGAGGAAATTGTCTCCTGGGAGGTTTTGTCAGTGAATATCAAATAGTAGTCTTGGTTCAACACACAATGATTCACCATCACGTTATTCATGTGTTTTCCTTCTAATTTCGCCATCAACACAAAGTTTTCAGACCAAACAAAGTACCGCAAAATGCATTGAGGTGATGAAAGGACTGCTACAGTGTGTCACTTTCTCGGTCCGGGGCATTTCTTCCGTGACGTGACGTCAGGACTCGTCACCAACTCAAAAACAAGACTTCCGGAATATTCAGTGCGAGTCTTAAAAGGTAAAATCTAGCTATATGCGGTGGAATCTTTGTCAAATACGCTCAGTAGAAGTCATTTGAAGCCATTTTACAAATTATGGACACAACTTGTCGGGAGGCGTCGCTTGTCCTTTAAGGAAGTGTCCAAATTTCACTTCAACGGAATTTTTTGGGGAGATGATCGCATGACGGCGACAAGTCACCGACTCTCATGAAATCATTTTCATTCCTTAAAACCACATTTCCTCTTTGCAAACCGTCAGATGATTCCTCACGGACGGGAAGAGCACTTCCCTGGAACAATATTATTTGTGCTAGTCACAGTTGAAACACACAATTTCTCTTTGATCACAAATAATACAAATCATGACAAGAACATGTTTGAATTGCAGATCAAACATTTCGTCGCTGGCTGATTGATGGCTTTGCATGAAGCGTGCTGGCAAAGAAAGACGCTCTGGCACAGAAACGTGAATCACACAGCGCGCACAATGGGAGGAACCGCATCATGAAATACGGCTGCCAGGCTTCGATCCACGAAACCTCAAATTTTTTTTTCTTCCTCCCCACTCCTCTCGAGGAGGAGTCATCGCCACCGCAAGGTTTCTTTTCCCCGCACGCGAAATACTGGCCGGCTGCCATCATATGGTCAACCGGGAGTCTGACGGGAGCCAGAGCTCGCACTACATAACTGTCTCGCTGTTCCTCTCGCATTCCTCAGTGGGACAAGAAAAGAGCCCTGAGGCATCCCCAATCACCCGAGTACAGTGATACCTTGGCTTACGAACTTAATTGGTTCCCAGACAGAGTGTGTAGGGCGAACAGTGTGTCTCCCAAAAATTAATTACCCATAGGAAAGCATTAAAATGAGAATAATCCGTTCCAAGGTTCCCACAAAACATAATTTTCTATTGAATAAGCCTTAAAACTACATCAATTATACCTTATTTTATGTATAATAAATGTGCTATTGTATTGTAATTAAAGAAATAAACTGTATTGTATAATAAAGTCGTTTTATTTACCTTGGATCTAGTTGCCTCTTGATGATATCCGAGTGAAGTTGCCGTGCTTTCTCTGCGATAAAACCCTCACTCACACTGTCCCCTGCTAGCTGCTTTTCATTAATCCAAATCGACAGAAGATTTTCAACTTCTATTGCCTGAGACCGTTGCTTTGACAACACATAAACACCCTTAGCAACATGTAGCAATAGTCGACTTAGCATACTGGTACTCGGACGCTACATCCCACAAACGCACACCTCGTTCGTGTTTTTCGATGATCTCCTTCTTCTGCTCGACCGTAATTTTCTTTTGTGTCCTATTCGGCTTAACACTAGCCTCGGTGGGGTCTTTTTCGGTACCATAATAGCAACGGTACTCCACTCGATAACAAACCATGTCTGCACTCAAAGTAGGGGGTGCGGAAAACTAGTCCGCCAGCCACCGTGGCGCTGTTCGACCGTATGGTTTGGTGTTTATCCGCCGAAAACTAGTTCGTTAGCCAAGATTATAGGTTCGCGAATTTAATGTTCGTAAAACGAAAAGTTCATGAGCTAAAGCGTTCATAAACTGAGGTATAACTGTACATATTGATATGAAAGTTTTGAAAACATCCTACCTGCTTGCCTTTGGATTTGCTGATCGTGTCAGAAAGGGGCTTTTTCTTTTCTTTGACGGCACTCTTGCAAAAGAGATCCACAAATTCTTCAAAGTCCACGGTTGGTTCTTGAATTTTCTCCCAAACTAATGAACCGCTCTGCCTGCAGAAAGACAGAAATAACAAGTGGAGTACTGCACAAAAGCTATCACTTGTTCACTTTTAAACCCTTTCCACTGCAGAACTGATTGTGGAGGCGTCCAGGTAGATTTCTGACCTTGGTAACAAATGACGGATGAAATGTGATTGGTTAAATGCTTAAATACGAAAACACACATCTGGAAGCAGGGTAACAGTGGAAAAGTAGTGAAAGGAAGCTGAAAAACAATTTGGAATTATTTAAAAATAATTTATGGACAAAATATAATTAGTCTATGATTCAAATATTTTTAGGCCAGCAGGGAAGGACTTGCAGGCCCTGACGACCCGCCACTGGTTAATTCAATCGAGCCTGAACCTCTGAACTGTGAGGTAGACATGCTAACCACGATGTCAACCATGCCGATTTATGAATTGGCAATTATGGGGCAAATTAGGCGGCCTGTTGCCTGTAGTTCCCACAAGCTTAATTTAGGAACCAAAATGCCTTGCATGACAATTCATTTGCAGTCACGATGCCTGGACTGCATCACATCCATTTCCCGCAAGGTTTAGCGTCCCTATCGCCTCACAGTATGCGGCAGATGTTTATCTTAAGTGGACAAGTTTCCTCTCTCCGACGTGGGGAATAAGTCGGTGCCAGCGATGCCTATCTGTCTTTGTGTTCTTACTTTTTAGCGTGCAGCTGAATGCGCGTCCAGTAAAGGGGCTTCATAGGCTTGGGGGGCTCAATCACAGCTTTGGCAGGGGCGGTTTCCCGGACCATCTTGGAGAACCCGGGGCCCGGCGGTGGTGGCCCCATTCCGGGGGGCGGGGGCGGTGGTGGCGGTGGGCCCATACCTGGGGGAGGCGGAGGTGCCATTCCAAAACCGGATGGTGGAGGTGGCGGTGGGGGACAGGATCCTAGTCCAGGTAAAGGTGGTGGAGGAGGGGGGACGAGGTCCAAGTCCAGGTAAAGGGGGGGGAGGAGGAGGACAAGGTCCAAGACCAGGTAAAGGTGGTGGAGGAGGGGGACGAGGTCCAAGTCCAGGTAAAGGCGGGGGAGGAGGAGGACAAGGTCCAAGACCAGGTAAAGGTGGTGGAGGTGGGGGGCAATGTCCTAGTCCAGGTAAAGGCGCAGGAGGTGGAGGTGGTATCGTCTCGTTTTGCCGCCTCTGTTGGCACGTGCAGACGAAGCCGTCGGGTTTCGGGAGGCCGTTGTTTCCATCCATCTTGAGCCCATCTCCCATCGGAGAGGTCTGGACAAACGCCTCACGGTTCCTGCCATCATCGCCGCTGTCTTTCGTCGAGGAAATCTGCTGATTCTGAAGCACGGCCACCTTCACGCGGAGGTCCAGGATGGTCTTCTCCAGTTGGGCTATGACGCCACCGTCGTCCTCGGACGAAGACTGCGCTGACCTCAACCTGGTAGGTTCCGTCTGTCGGCGCACAAGAAACCATGACACAGTCAAATATACAGTACGGAACAGATTCATCAGAAGACCGTAGCCTCAACTTTAGCGAGCTGAGGCGCAACAACAAAAAAAAAAAAAATTCACAAAAGGTACACTGAAATAATAATGATCTTGTCTGACTTTACCAACAAACTGACATGTTATGATACCATGGTCTGTTGAAAATAAACCAAGCGGCAGGTTCTCAACACGGAAAATGACAAATCGGGTCCCTATCAACACTTCTACCGTACTGTGTCATGCAAATGAGAAAGAATAACACATCCAAGCGTGTAGATTGGCGCACTTTTCTCGACATCTCATCTATTATCTTCTAGAACAGTCCCCAAATACCCCAAAATCAAAGAAAGAGCCAATTGTAAGCTACACGCGGGTCAACAAAGTATCCAATGTCTAGACTTGGTCAGACCTCATGGCTCCAGACTGGATGAGTGGGATAGCCAGAGATTTGACCCCAGAGACAGTGAGTCTCTCGTTGGGCCTCAGATGAGGCGAGGCGATGGGGCAGGGGTGGACCACCACCACCACAACACATTTGCAACTTGTGGTCACATAGTTGAACAGGAAAGAGAATGTTCAGCCATTTCTATTAGTTCTTGTACTAAACAAGGAGTTGGTGGGAGGGCGGCCGCAGTGCTTGGCCAAATGAGACAAGACTGACCTCTGGTGGAAAGTTTTGGATTTTGATATTGAGTCACTATATTAGCGGATTAGCGCTCATGTTCTCAAGGCCGGCTGGGGTGATCTGGCCGCCAAAGGTGGCCAGATTTGGTGTGTTAAAAATGTAGAGGGAGGGCAATCTTGGCAGACGTTCTTTCCATATAACAACAATAAATGTCAATACATTTCAGCGATTCATTCTGCGTTTAACATCTGCTTTTTTTTTTTTTATTAGAATTTCAGCTATCTTTAGCATGTATTTTGGTTCATTTGTATATTAAAATTGAATTGACATTGAAAATTGAAATTGAACATTAACTTAACTTCACTTTAACACAAATAATTTTTTCGGAACTGGTGAACATAATAATTGTTGCTTTGTTGATTGTCGCCATTTTATAATAATAATAATAATAAATTTGATTTCTAAGCGCCTTTCAAAACTCTCAAGGTCACTTTACAGTCACAGGATAAGTTTTTCTGTGGGTGAGCAGCGGCAGCCACATGCGGCAGCGTTCACTTAACTCAGAAGTAACTCAAATAGACAAAAAGCGAGCTAGCTATACAGCTAATAGATATCTAATAATAATAATACATTTCATTTATCAGAACCTTTCAAACTGTCACGGTCACTTTACAGTCACCGGATAAGTAATAGATAGCTATCGAGATAGCTAGATAGCTATACAGCTAATAGCTAGCTAGCTATACAGGTAATAATTATAGAAATTCTTTTTCTCCATTTTTGAAAATTGGGGGACTCGTTCAGTCAATTAGTCATGTACTAATTTGCTGTTCCTAATTGAGCCGCTGGAGGCCAGCATTTAGCACACGCTGCTGCCCAATGTATTCATTCTACAGACGTAATTGATTTTATGACGGAGGCTGCGGGCCGGATAAAAATTGACCACGGGCCGGATTTGGCCCCCAAGCCAGACTTTGGATGTTTTCCACCCCCCGGATGCTACCAACCTGAGGTTGAGATGGTACTTCTGACTGAGTCTTCAAAGGTAATCTGGAAGTTTGTGGTCTGGTCGGTGTTCTTCCACCGTAGAGCTCCCATAGGTGCGACGACACCGGCAGCCCCACGGTGGCCCATGTGTACAGCTGCTCCCCCTGCGTGCATAGTGACAGATACATGGACCCTTCTCATCACATAGAACCAAACTGTACTTTCCATCCATCCATTTATTTATGCATTTCATTTGATTTATTTATTTATTCATTCCTTTTGTGTCGTGCTTATCCATTAACATTGCCATTAGGTGACCTATAGCTTATCGAGGGTCACAATGGATTTGTAGATTGTCACTTACTGGCCACATAAATGCTAACCCTTTAGCCTAATGCACTTTAATAATAATAATAATAATAATAATAATACATTTTGTGTTGATCCTCCCCTCTTTCATCTAGAACTGCTTCATGTCACAAAGACGGTACAGAAAGTGCTGAAAAATGAATGACTGTCTTTGTGTTGTCATATTATTTGTTACGTATTTTTTTAATTTATTTTTTTTTACTTTATGTTACTCTACTTCTATTGGCGCGTATCCTGTGACTGTAAAGTGTCCTTGAGAGTTTTGAAAGGCGCTTATAAATGAAATGTATTATTATTATTATTATTATTATTATCATCATCATCATCATTATAACGTACAATAGCTATCTGGCTGGCTATCTATCTATCTGGCTAGCTATTAGCTATCTATTAGCTTGCTAGCTTTCTATTTGTCATGCTATTCTATTTGAGTTACTTCCGGGTTGAGTGAACGCTGGCGCGTGTGGCTGCCGCTGCTCACCCACAGAAAAAAATATCCTGTAACTGTAAAGTGACCTTGAGAGTTTTGAAAGGCACTAAAAATGAAATGTATTATTATTTTTATTAATTCATTTATAAGCGCCTTTCAAAATTGTTGAGGTTACAATTAATAATAATAATACATTACATTTTAAGGACCTTTCAAAGCTCTCAATGACACTTTAGTCACAGACAAGCACTGGTACTAGAATAAATAAAATAAATCACAAATACAATAGTTAAAAATAGAAACGAGAGAGCTACACAGAAAATGCCATTTTGAATTGTTGTAAAATAGAAGTAAAATAAAATAGCTTTCTTCTCAGAAATATAAAATCTGTAGCTAAGATGATTTTTTTTTTTTTACTTTGAATAAACACCCTGTGCTTCAATTATATTTAACAAAAAGCACAGCTCATGTTTAATAGCGCCGCTAAGCTAATTAATTTCAGCCACTTATGCTTCATATCCCCTGAAGGGAATTAAACGTTCCATTTTTTCCCCCACGGCCATCGCATGATGCTAAAACCTTTGCATCTATATCCAATATGCACAGTATGAGTTTGAAAAAAGTGAAAAACTGAACGCACGATCCTCCCCCCGTGGTCATTTTTGGCAAAACTGACTCATTGAATAATGAATGACTGCTCCAAACCGCAGACTGATTTTTTTTTTCTTCCTCTGGGATGACAAGCAATGGCTAAACTAGCATGTAGAGCGCTTACATAACATGGTGTGCTAGCAGATGGTCCACGCGAGCATCGGCGATTGTGCGTTTTAATCCAGTCATGCGCGGAAAAGCCGTGAATGTGGATGAGTGTGTTTCAGGATGGCGCTTTTCTGTCAAACCACAATGTCTTGCTTTAAGACGCACGCGTGGCCGCAAGGGATGATTTTCAAAAGCTAAGATGTGCTATAGCATGCTTGGAATCATTGAAGAGTAAAAACAAAAATCTAAATCATACACTTGTAATTATTTATGGACAAATTTAGACAATAATGCTGAATATCTACCACAGGGAGGAAAAAAATGCCCATATATATTATGCTAACGATTAGCTATATCGCCTAGCAAACAGAAGAAGCGTTTTGAGACCTAGCGAGCTGAATTCAGAAGCGCCTATTAGCAACATGTGTACTCAACTGATGTTTATCTCATGTTTAAGCGTTTTAACAGATACCCACCGCCCCGCAAAAAAAAACATTTATATATACCATTCATATACATGGGACTCTGTAATATTGCCCATATTTATGTTGCTAGCGATTAACTACATAAACTAGCAAACAATAAGCGTTTTGAGACCTAGCTAGCTGAAAGAATTCAGAAGCGACTATTAGCAAAATTTGTACTTCATCAAGTACGTTGAACTCTTTAGTTTCAGAATATTAGCCAAGTAATTGCTAACGATTAGCTACATAGCCTGGCAAACAGAAGAAACGTTTAGAGACCTAGCCAAAAGAATTCAGAAGCGTCTCTCGTAGCAACATTTGTACTGAACAAGCGTATCTCTTCTTTTTCAGAGCTTTAACTGACTGCAAAAAATATAGATATAAAAATACCATTCAATACAATATGTTTGGCTAACACCTTAACGAAACACAACATGCTAGCGGCGGCGATGGTCGTACGTTAAAAGCGGGCTTGGCGTCGCCTCGACGGGCCCCTCCGTTGTCGCTAAAGGGATGCAGGAGGCCCTGAGTCAACATTCGCCCGCACATTTCCTTGGCTTGCTCTTCTGACGAGCCGTCCTCCTGGTTCATACACAGCCTGTCCAGCAGAGCGCGGCCTGAAGACACATTCCCATTAGTAGCAACATTATTGGTCCCAGGATGGGACCAACGTCGTCTTTCAGAAACACAATTCGGAATCATATGAGGAGTTGATGACAGCGGCTTATTTAAAGGACAACCGACAAGTCGTTTTTGGATTTTTTAAGGATACTTTAAGTCATGTTTATTGGTGTTTTGCATTTGACTAAAAAAGATGCTAAAAAAAAAAAAAAAAAAAAAAAATGGTGTCGCTTGTCCTTTAAAATAGACTTGAGACTTTAGAACGGTGATAATGAAACACTTGCACGCTAATTTCTGCCGTGCTATGTTAAGTTGTGAACGATGGAGTGTAAAGCCCCCCCAACTAAACTGCTCCAATGTACTTATTATAAAAGTTTATACAATTGCAGGACTTTCTACAGTATTAATCAGGGGAAGGGGGGGGTGTTGAAATGACTAATTTAATAAGATTTTAATAATAAGTGTATCGAAGCATACGCACATCCTAAGTTATCGGAGGGTGCACATACTTTTGAAGATAGCGGAATTCCACTTCACAAAATGAAGGTTAATGATGATGCTTTGTTTATTTTTTTCCCTTTTAATATTACTTTGCGTTTTGTTCTCAACTTCAACTAGGAGTGACCTGACCCTTGAAGCAAGCATGCTGGGAATCTGAACGAGCGCAAGAATATGTAGGACTTTAAAAAACATTTTTTAATGAGTTGAAGTGTTTAGAGGACACAGCAGGGGTTATTTATTCGTTTATTTATTTGTGTACTTGTTTGTCTGTCTATCTGCCTGTTTATTTATTCATGTATGTGTAACGGAGTTGTACACTTAGGTTATTAAATTATGAAGGAAGTGACGCAACGGCGCACAGTGTGGCACTATGTCCCGCCCATAGTTTCCAGAACAATCTCGAGGAGATTCAGGGTGAGTCGCAATTTTCTGTTGGTCTTGATTAACGCGCATTTTCATGACAATATCTTATTTTGTTTCCCCTTTTTTACTGTCTAGTGTTATCTAATTAGTTCCCTTATTCATTCGAGTCCAGATTACTTTTTGTGTCATTATTTACTTCACGTTTTGTCGAGTGGAACTTAGCTTCATAGTGCTTTTCTATTGCGCAGTTAATCACAAGACGAAACCCATGCGACTTCACCCATCCCTTCTGCCATACTGTGTTGCAGGTAATAATTGTTTCATTTCGTTTTTATTGAACAATATTTAGTTTCTTGTGTCGTGTTTCATTTGCCCGTGAGTGTCCGTGGCTGGTTGAACTGTGCGCCAGCCATTACAAGCGCACCGCGTGTTCTGCCGAGTCTCCGCCCATGATGCGTTCAGGGACATCTTGTAAATAACAGTGAACTTGTGTTGTATTCTCTTTTTCTGTAAATAACCACTATACGATCACACGTTGTTAATTCTGTTTTGTTATCTACAATGTTTTGCATTTGAGAACAATCTCGAGGAGATTCAGGTTAATCACAAGACGAAACCCATGCGACTTCACCCATCCCTTCTGCCATACTGTGTTGCAGAAATAAAAGAAATAAAAAGACACATCCACGCGTCTCGTCTTCATTAATACGGCAGCATCGTGGGGATGAAGACAGTCACTGTTGTGACACCCGTCACATATGTTTACTTATTTATTTATTTATCAATTTGGTCATTTATTTATTTGCGTATTTATGTATTTATGTATTTAGGTATTTATTTATGTGTTTGTTTATTTATTCATGCATTTGTTGATTTATGAAGTGATGTATTTACTTATTTAAGTACATATTTATTTAGTTATTTATGTATTTATCAATTTACCCATAATTTATTGATGTATTTGTGTACTTGTTTATTTGTCTGTCTATTTACTTATTTATCTATTCATTTATCTATTTATTTGTTTATTTAATTCAATTTACCCATTATTTATTTATGTAATTGTGTATTTATGTATATATTTATTTTATTTGTTGTTTATTTTCTGAATGATTTTGCTGTATTTTCACCAAAGAGTAACGGACATTTCTGTTACACCATTTCTCCAGGAAGGATCTTGCAGCATCTTTCCAAACAGAATTAATTAATTAGAATTAAGTAATTTTGCATCGCCAAATTTATCTTGCAGCTCCTGAAGCGGTCGTTGCGAAATTGTGCAAATATCATTTGAAGAGACATTTGCGCGCATAGCCTAATTTCAAGCAAAGTCTCAAACACTATTCCAGTCCCCCCCGAAAAAGAAAAAAAAAATCAAGTTGAATAAAACGAAAGGGGAATAATGTCAATGTTTCCACCCGGTTGACTCTCTGGCAAATCTTGGCGGTTCTGCTTCCCCACTTTGACGTCTTCCCTCCTCGGGGGGCTGCGTGTGACCTGGAACGCTACGCACATTCCGCAGCATCACATGCAGAGCTAACGGGCTACGTGGCGAGACCACGCGCACCCTCGCACCACGTTGAGGCTAGTTCCAGTCTTGAGATTTACACCAGGGAAAAGGACGCTCGCGCTAGTTGTTATTTCAAACAATGCACCTCTTTGTCACATGAAATTTGACATGACGTCACGTCATGACTCATATTTGCCACGCAGATAACGTGTCACTTTGGTTTAGCGTCTCCGACGATGCATTGTGGGTAAATCGCCATGTCGGCGGCGGAAAACAGCTGAGCTTATTTCATGCATCAGAAGAGGAACAAGGTCGCATTGTTTACATAGACAGGCCTTATAATGGCGGACAGTCCATAGAGAACTGAAAGTTTTTTGGTGGACAATCAGATTTTTGAACGATCATTTTTCTGAACGGGATACAATTGCCAGGTGTAGAATTAACATTTTTAAAATAGGGTCTGGAGCTCGTGGTCGTAAGTTGAGCCAGTGTCGTAAATCGGATGTTACCTGTATTGAGTGTTTTGTTGTTGTTGTTTTGAATTCAAGATGGCGCCGCATGAGTGCCTGCCTTTACAGCAGTTCCTGTATTTTGTTTTTCTACTTCTTCCTTTCATCACTTTGCTGCTATGAAATGTAAATTTCTCCACTGCAAGAATAATAAAGGCGAATCTAATCCAATGGAATCATGATTTGTGGGCTACAAATGATGAAAAGTTCACACAACATACTTTTTGTTAATTGTGTGTGAGCGTGTGTGTGAAATTAAAAAAAAATATTACGTGGCATAACAATGTGTCATGATTTCAAATTGCAAAAACAAGCCGGTGTCGTCAATGACAATCATCACCTTCAAACACACTAAATTTAGCCATCCAAAAAGTCTAAAATCCCATTTATGTAATTTATGCCCCCCAAGCCTATGAAGCCCCTTTACTGGACGCGCATTCAGCTGCACACTAACAAGTAAGAACACAAAAAAACCCAAGCTACATCTGAAACTAGATTTTTGAGAATCACAAACAACATCTGCTTCATCGCAACTCACCAGAAAAGATGTCCAGATAGGAAGCTGCCCCCCTGGAAGACCTGGAGTGCCCATAGTGGGCTCTCCTGGACCCCAGCGTCCAGTAAGCGCCGCCACCGGTCGCTCCGGTCTCCGTTTGTCCTGGTTCCAAGAAGACGGCGCCATCCCCGCCGTCTGGTTCTCCGTCCCAGTCAGCCGACGTGCCCAGCGGACCGGCGATGGAGCTTGACCTCTGCTTGCGGACCCTGAGTCCTTGGTGGATGTCTTCGGGTTCCCCCGAGTCGGTCCTCCTGGGGACGCAGGGGCTGGTGAGCGGAGAACCGATGGGCGAGGTGAGTTGCCTGGTGGTGGTCTTGATGTAGGAAGGGTAAACTGGAGGGTAGAGTTTGACGGTGGACGGCGAGATGGCCGACGTAGATCTGGTCTGGTTCTCGGCAGTCATCAGGCTGATAGAGAGGCTACCGTTCTTCCTCAGAGACGAGAAGTCACGTCCGGAATTGTGGTCTTCTGAAGACAAGACCATGCTGTTGGCTCTTTTGTGAGTGACCACGGGGGTCGGACCTCCGGGTGGGACCCGGTTTGCCGGCGTGCCTTGAGCAGTCGTGTTATCTGGACTGCGGCGCGGGACCAGGATCTCCAGGTCATCCTCGGCACTCTCATAAGAGGAGGGGGTGGTGGTCAAAGTGTCCGGGAAGCTGTAGGAGCTATTGGTCTTTGGGAAAAGACTTCCGCTCTCCGTGTCCGGCGCGGAGGACGGCGGCCCGCTCTCGTTCGGCGATTCGGGCACAGACCGAGCCCGAGACGTAGGCGCTGATCCGTTCTCTGGTTTTTCGTTCGGACAGGAAGGGATGTCCTCGTTGAAACTCAAAGCTTGATGGGATAAAAGCTTTCCAAGAGGACTGCTTCTCCGGAACGTCGGGTCTTCGCGATGGATCTTCATTGCTTGTCGGATGTCCGACAGAAGATCGTCGGTGTCTGCGGCCGCCGAGTGGAAACTATAGACCTCCGCATCGGCTTTGTGGCACCAGTCGTCGGTGACAGATCGCCGGCTTCCTGACGTCAAGCGGCTCAGATCGGCCTCAAAATCCGACAGAGTTCCCGTTTCATCAGCGGATAAGCTGGTCCCCGTTCTGGGTTTAAGGTCCGCTTTTACTGACCTTTCATCATCCAGCAAGTCATCCCTGGACAATCCTTTGGCCTTGGAAGTCCTTCTGAGCTTCATCCCGGAGAAGACCGAAACCTTGGAATCCGACTTGGATTTCCTCTCTTCCCCTTTTCCGGCCTTGTTGGACTTTTTGGATTTCTTCTCGGCTTCCCTGTCGCCGAGCCGGCACGAGGCATCTTTGCCTCCCGTCTCGTTACTTCCTTTCTTCTGTTTGGCTTCCTGGTTGCCCATGCTGCGTAGCAGGCGGACCCCCCTGGCTAAGAGTCCGTTGTGCTGGGGCGGAGGGCGGGCATCCGACCGGGACTCCTCCGCGCGGGTTCCTCGGCCAAATCCCGGCTGCTTGCGCAGCGCCGACGTGGGCAGCCGCGAGGACGCTGTCGCCGGTGACGACGACAGGAGGCGGAGACTGTCGGTGACATCCGTGGGCTGGCCTCCCCTCCCGGTCGGGGCTTCACTGGCGCTCTGATCCTTCCCCTCCCTTCGCTCCTCCTGCCAGGCCCCATCCACTCCCCTCCATTCCCATCGGTTGCATAACGGGCTGCTGTTGGAGCGAATGCGCCGATGCTCGGGAAAAGCGAAAAGGTACGGCGCGCGAGGCTGTTGCTGAGCTCCCAAGGAGGGCCGCTGGCGGCGCGGGACTCCGACGGCGCTGCTCTTCCGTTTGCTTTTGAAGGTGCCGGCGATGAAGCTCTCTTTGAGGAAAGGCACTTGGGTCTCCACCGTCTGAATGCTTTGCATGATAGCGTCACTCTCCCGGCGAGTTTGGCTGATGTGAAGAAAAGAAACAAGAAACACACCTTTAGCTGATTCGTTTGGTTTGAGGGGGAAAAAATGATGCAGTTGGAGCTTTAAGTGGTGAAGAATGACAGTTGACCGCCCAACTAATCACCGTTACCAATATTAACATTTGAATCCATTTGAACAATTCTGATCATGATCGATCTGAAAGGCTTTTAATGTCACTATTTTGAAGTAGTTTTTTGAAGCAGTTTTGGTCATTCATATCAGAACGTTTCTGAATCTATTGATTGTATATAAAGCGTGGACTAAACTATTGAGTAACCTTTGCTGTCCGCATGTCGAAGAGGCCGTAAATAGCACACCTACGTGTGCTATTTACATTTTTATTGGTGTTTTGCATTTGACTAAAAAATATCAGCTTGCCTGGGTATTTTAGATGCTATAAAACGTTTTTCTGATATCAGGAAACAAAAAAATGGTGTCAGTTGTCCTTTAAAAAAAGCAGCATACTCCAACTCTAATAATCACGACGTACTTTGTCTCTGTCCGTGTTTAAAATCTCACTGAAGTGTACCGAGAAGACGAAAAACAAGCCCACAACTCTGACAAATACTACTACTAATAATAATACATTTCATTTCTAAGCGCCTTTCAAAGCTCTCAAGGACACTTTACAGTCACAGACAAGCATAGGTATATAATAAATAAAATATAATCACAAATATTTACATCTATTTTGATTGTACCTAGAAAAACCGTGTGCAGTAAAACATGGGCGTTAACCGCCAGTCAGTATAAAACTGTGACAAATTCAACAAAGTCCAATTCCTCCTTTTGTCACAAACGCCGTTCGTCCGTTTTTAAATTACATTTGAATATGAAAGATAATGAAAAGAGAAAAGAAAAGTCAACTTGCCTGGACTGGGATGCAAAACAGCCCGAGTGGAAGAAAAACAACACAAGCAGGGTGTTTGTCCTCTTCTCACAAGGCTCTCCTCAGCCGTGGGTCACATGAAGTTGGTGTTTGGCTCATCACATGTCTGCTTTGCTGGGCCATCTCCTATTAGGACACCCCCCCACCCACCACCAGCACCACCGCCGCCCTTCCCATTAACTTGATCAACAGTTATGGCTACGACAACAACGTTACACTCGTGGGAGAAATATAATATGGGAGCATATTTGTCGGGGTGCTGAGTCACATGGTGGAGAAAGCTGAAGATCCCTTGAGAAGACGACCTTTTAAGGCCGTCCCATGAATCAAGAGTGCAGGTGAAGGCATTCTCCAATCAGCTGTGGGCAACCTTCAACAAGCTCACGGATGGATTTTGCTTTGGGGAAAAAAAAAAAATCACACAACACAACACCGCCCAAAATAAAACAAAATGGGAGAAATACATATTGAGTGGTGCAACTTCTCGTTACATTTTCACTCATCTGACATTCAATCATCTGTTCCAATGCTTTTTATTTTATCTGTCTAGTTAGCAAATTAAAAAATGAATACATAAACATAAATGAATACATAAATACACAAATAAAATATTGTTTTCATTTATAAATGCAAATAATGCAATTTTCCCCATTGTGGTACTATTAAAGACTATCTTGCTAGCTCGCTCACTATCTACCTATCTTGCTAGCTATCTATCTATCCATCTTGCTATCTAGCTCGCTATCTACATATCTTGCTATCTAGCTCGCTATCTACATATCTTGCTAGCTAGCTCGCTATCTATCTATCTGGCTGGCTGGCTAGCTCGCTATCTATCTATCTATCTATCTATCTATCTATCTATCTATCTATCTATCTATCTATCTATCTAGCTTCTAGCTAGCAATCTATCTAGCCAGCTAGCTCGCTATCTACCTAGCTATCTAGCTCGCTATCTACCTTGCTATCCATCCATGCAGCTGGTCATTTATTTAAAACATACACCCCCAAAAATATTTGACTCCTAACAAACCCCATACTCACCATCATTATTAAATGATCAGAAGTGTTTTCCGTCGTTATGCCATGCACAATTTAAACAGCAACACCATGAGCGTCTATTTATAGCAATTCCAGTAGATTACGGCTAGATGGTACTAGCGCATATCCCACTTCCTTTTCAGACCGAATCAAAACAAAATAACGGCTGGAATTATTAACACAGCGCTAGTTTGTGCCACAATCAATTTGCACCATTTATTGACTTTAAAGATGAATATGATTGGCATACCAGAAACGTAACAAAAAGACATTAGTGTTCACGGTGTTTACATTCCCAATATATCAGAACAAACACTCCCCCAACGATGTAAAAAAAAGTCTCCGTGTTGAATGCATATCAAATACAAGTGCTGAAATATTTATTTGTCTTCTCTATATGGTACATAAAAGTAGAATTGCATCTGTCCGTCCACGCTTTTCTACAATATGACACGGGACTAAAGTGCTGCAAGCAGAACACAAAGATGGATACAACAGAAGCTGTCAATCATACGTCACATTCCCTTTTTTAATGCGAACAAATGTATATCATTTTTCAATCCCAATCGACTGACTGGTTGCTAGTCGATGTTTCCGATGGATTTATTTTGATTACTTCTTTTATTTCTTTGTGAAAAATTATCTCATATAAGACAATTCGATACGTAACTGAGTTCTGACGCATACGGGAAATTAAGCATAGTTCTGCCATTGACCGACAACCAGTCCAAGATGTGAAAAGTATAAAAAAAATAGCAATTTAACGCAATACAGAAAATGGATTCTCAAGCTACGTTTTGTGATTTGTGAAATTGTCAGTGCCCCCCCACACCCACCATTCATTCATTTACGACACGTAGGTGTGCTATTTACGGCCTCTTCGACATGCGGACACCAAAGGTTACTCAATAGTTTAGTCCACACTTTATATACAATCAATAGATTCGGAAACGTTCTGATATGAATAAAAAAACAATAAAGCTATAAATAAAATACAAATTAAAACGTCACTTACTTTTTTTGCCCTCCCCTGAACCGCGTCTCGGGTTGTGAAGGACGAGCTAAATTGGAAGTGAGCATGTTATGTCCCCCCCCCCCTCACCGCTAGAGGTTGCCCGAGTTCCACAGCGAAACAAAACAAACAAAAAAGAGCCATCGAATACCGACAAAAGTATGACAGTAAAAAGTGGAATAAAGTGTCATGTGAAGGAAAATCGACATTTGTGTGTGTGTGTGTGTGTGTGTGTGGGGGGGGGGGGGGGGGGGGGGGGGGGGGGCCTTCGGGCGGGGTTTGGGGTGTATGCAAAAGTACACGAACAGAATATCATCATTAGTGTCATAATTATCATCATCACAATAACGTCAAGTACACAAACACAACCGGAAGTACTCGTCGCGGCCATTGTTTTTCCAAAGCACAACCATCACATTGAACACAACAGCGGCTTACTGACTGCGGTGCCACACGAAAAAAATGACTTCTTATTTTGAGTAAATAAGAAAACTCTTTTTTTTTTCCAACCGGCTCAAAAGTTCAAGATGAAAAGCATAAAAATAAAAGCTCTGGTGGACGCCATTTTGTATCCCGCCTAACACAAGTTGTATCATAATAGGAAGGCAACGCGCAGAAGATTTAATGACAAAACAAACAAAGAGAAAATAACATGCCGGTCCAAAAGTCAAGGCCCAGTTAACACAACACACAGCTTGTCTTGGCTTTTGGTGAAAAATTACAGATGCAAAGTTTCGTTTGCTGACAAAGGCAAAAGCACTTGACTCTCAACGTTACAAATGTAACGAAAGACAAAGCGACAACGGAAAGAACCGACCAGCCCTAACCGCGTGACAAAGCTTTCTTTTTAACCTCCACTCAATTGCACTTTACTGCTCCAGCCCATCACAAAAGATGTCGAGTTCCGTTTTAAAGCCCTTTTCAAACGCCCGGTTACTCAAAGATAAACAAACTGACACGAGTCCTTCCAGAAGAGATAGTCGTGTTGCGTTAGCGGATCCCACCTCGTGCGGACCTTTTTGCGTTCCACATGGACACGAGCACATACATTGAAAGTCTGCCCAAGACAAACTCCCGAACGAAGCCACCCACAGAGGCTTCTCCTTATTCATTTTATGCATCAAACAGCTCTTCCCCGCGTCTCTTACGTGGACTCGCTGGGAAGCCTCCGGTGGAACACCGCGGATCGCCTTTGCTGGAACTGCAGCTTCCTTCGTTTTTTCTGGTCCCAGCGGCACAGCAGGATCATCTTAAAGGTGGTGCGGAAGGTCTTGTTGCACAGGGCGTAGCACATGGGGTTGACGGTGCTGTTGACGTAGCATAGCCAGTAGCCCACGGCCCACAGGGTTTTGGGAATGGACGCTTCGGAGAAGGCATTGATCAGGACCATGATGTTGTACGGCGTCCACGTGATGATGAACGCAAAGAGAATCGCGCTGAGAGTCTGAGCTGCCTTCTTCTCTTTCACTAAGGACATCCGTTTTCTCTTGGAGATCCGAGTCCGAGCTCGGACGGCAAAACGTTTGGCGAGAGCCGCCTCTTTGAAAGACATCGGGACCGAGGAGGATTTGGCGGACATGTCGCCGGCAGAAGAGTCGGGGAGCGCTGCCGTCGCGTCGTCCGCAGATCGAGAGTTGGAGTTGACCCGCATGGTCGGCAAGGACTGGATTTTGCGCGAGCAGAAGCGTTGGCGGTAGCGGTTTTCAGCGTTGTTAGCCGCATCCGGACTGGGGGCCGCGCTGGTGTTTGTAGCTACGGCGGCCAGGCCGTCTCGGTTGTATTGCGCCCCCCTCAGAGGGTCCTGTTCTGAGGCTCGGTCCAGGTCCTGGCAGGAAGCGAGCTGGGAGTTGACAGCCGCCTTGATGCCGGGGAGGCTGAGGACGATGGAGAAAATGGCGTGGCTCTCTCGCCCCCCGCAGTCTTCGTCATCCGACGAGCCCGACTGGTCCAGTGAGATGGCGTGATCGATGTTGTTCCAACTGTCGCTACTGCTTTGGTCGGGATCCCGCTCTCCTTGCCTCCAGGGTTGAACCCCGGGCCAGCAGTGCAGGCGGCCGACCAGGTCCCGACACGCGCTCTTTCTTTGGGACAACCTGGTCAGCTCGTAGCTGTTGCAGCTTCCGGCACTCCCGGTTTGACGAGCAAAACGGGCTCGATCCAGCCCGCCGTTACCGTTTCTCGCCGCCACCCCGCCGCGGGCCCCGGAACCCTGCAGTCCCGCTAACTCTTTGGAGCGGTTTTCCGTCTCCTTGTAAATGCGCCAGTAAAGAACGCTCATGATGCTTACGGGCAGGTAGAAAGCCGCCATGGCCGTGCAGAAGGTTATTATGGGCTGCTGGAGGAACTGAATGTAACACTTATTCGCCGGCACTGTCCTTTGACCCTCAAAGTACTGCCACAGAAGGATGGCGGGGGCCCATAGAACCAAAGATACAAACCAGGCCAGGCCGATCATGATCCCGGCTCGCTTTGTGGTCCGTTTGGCCCGGTACGTCAAAGGCCTGGTGACCGAAAAGTAGCGGTCGAAGCTGATGACCAGCAGGTTCATAACCGAAGCGTTACTGGCCACGTAGTCGATAGCTAGCCACAGATCGCAGGCCCAGTTGCCCAAGGCCCAGTAATCCATCACCAGGTAGGCGGTGTAGAGGTTCATGGAGATGACCCCTATGATGAGATCGGCCACCGCCAAGCTTAGCAGGAAGTAGTTGTTGACCGTCTTCAACTGCCGATTGACCTTGAAGGACACCACCACCAGGATATTCCCGATGATGGTGACCAGAGAGAGCGTTCCCGTCAGCAGGACAATGAGGACCACCTGCCACGCCGTGTGCCCGCCCAACGGATCCTGAGCCCACGTCCCGTTTCCATCTTGCGATTGGCTCGAGTTAAAAAGCAAATTCCCCGAAGAGGAATTATCGCCCGGGGTGGTCACGTGAAAGACCAACCGTGGTCGATGGAAAGAAGTGCTTTGTGGGGACGGTCCTATTGCTGCTCCCGCTGCCGGGAAAGTGTCGGAAATCAGGAAGAGACCGGAGGAGTCTGTGCTGTTGGAGCTCATCGTTAGGTCCTGGCATGTTCTGATCGAGAGAAACGGTGAAAAGGGAGGACAAAGACAAGTCAGAGACAATCAAGCCAAATCTTTTCAAAATGCAGTTGCGTTAAGTGTCCACCAGGTGACGGTACAAAGCTACTTCAACTTTCATATTCGCTTACATAACGCTGCGTGTCAGAGAAATACTTTTGGACACTGTACAACAATGTTGGACATCATACATACACCACCATTGGGAATCAATATTATGCAAATAACTGCACAGGACCTATTTTATCATCCACATTCTTACCTCTCCATCGACATTTAGTATTCATAATTGACTATAGGAGTCGTCATTATTTTTCTGCAGAAGGTCTTTTTTCCATCAAAAGAGCAATTAACATCTTCACTACCATTACCGCATTCA
Organism: Hippocampus bargibanti; assembly: GCF_051943395.1. Lineage (NCBI taxonomy): Eukaryota > Metazoa > Chordata > Actinopteri > Syngnathiformes > Syngnathidae > Hippocampus > Hippocampus bargibanti. The sequence continues at coordinate 22,394,590 of NC_142746.1, read as the reverse complement.
TTTGGGAATTAAAAAGCCTGTCATGGAGTGTCATTGCTGAATTTGTTCAGGTTTTTTTCTCAATGGGGGTGCAAATCAAGCTCCAGTCAGACCTCTGGCAATGTTTTCCCCTCCCACGAGGGGGAAGCATTTCCCCCTTTTCCATATTAGCGCTTTGTTCCAGCTTCAGCTGTTATTAAAGCGCTATATAAATCAATATGTTTGTATTTTTAATTGGATTTTGTATAGCTGCCCCCATTTCAAGCTCTGATAACTCCAGGCACATGTAACTTAAGAATTAACTCTCTTTTTTTTCTGATGAAAGAAGAGAGTCAAAGGTTTCTTCTTACACCGCATTGGATGTTTATGTCGTCCTAAAACTCAATATTGTGTGGCTCCTGCAATTGGAGTGAAAATGACAAAAGCCCCGCCACTGGAGTGGACACGTATTTGCACATTGCCTGGCAGTGATTTAATATTATTGTAAATTGCCAGGCAATATTTAAAGCAAAAAAAGATCCATCACAATTAAATAAATGATCTCAAATGATCCCATGTTTATATCTTTTGAGACTCTGCATATTCAATCCCAGGTGATTATTTATATGGATATTTGTGAAGACTTAGGGTCAAAAAAATTGGTTAGGAAATGGCTGGTAGTGATTAAAAACGACATTTTGCAATGCAGTCATACTTTTGTGTGCCACTAGAGGGAGCCAGCATACCAGCGGCGGTACCCATCCCTGAGCTTCATCCATCTATCGATCCATGTGGTCAAAATGAAGCCCAGCTGGTCTGGATCTGTTCATTTCGGAAAGGCCCACGAGGACAGACCGGGTCGTTATTTTTTAAAGGATATTCTGGGCACATTTCTCTTGATTTGAGTTTGTTTTAAGATTCTGAGAAAGCGCCGAACGACGCAAGCACTAAAACGCAGCCGGTGAAAGACTTGATTACTAATGGCTTGTAAGTGCTGTTTGCAATTCACTTGGAACAAACATGACTTTTTTCACAATCAAAGCAGTTTCTGGATAATTGGCGAGTAGCACAGGCTTTCGTCTTGTAATTACTATTCGCTTTGAAATATCTGTGCCATTCAAGCAAAACATTGGGCGGTAACATTTTGCTTGGTGTGTATCGTGTGCTTTTAAAGCCGATTTGACCTGGCTTTGTTCTCGGAAAGGTTAAACACAAAGGAGAAATGGAGCACCGTGACAATAAATTTGAATATGCTCAAAATGGCCGCCTGCCTAGTCATCAGGCATAATAGCAGCAAATGCCAAATTAGAATATGTGGGAAGATAATACATTGAACTGAAGACAATATCATCGTGAACACAATGCTAATCCCGACCCATTCTGCATGCTATTGCTAATTTATGTAATCACCCCATTCCTCCGAGCAGGATCATCAAGACAGGGTGAATATCCGCAGCCACTTTCAAACATCGATGGCAATTGGTACGCAGAGTTGTGATTGATTTGGCTGGCTGCACCGATTAGCATCCGCTAACCGGTGTAGCGCGTCTGATATGAAGTATTTTCCGTGGTTGATAAAATAAAATAAAATGAGAAGAATTATAAGTATCGATAGTATTATTAATCAAAAAATGTATTGTATTTCATTGTAAACACACCTGTTAAGACCTTCGCTTCACTTAGCGTTCACCACAAATTACGGAAATATTGATCCTGTTTAACATTTACAATTGTCGGCCTGACTCTTCAGGCTAATGCTACCCTAAGGCTAATGCTAATGCTTCAGGCTAATGCTACCCTCTAGCGGACTTGTAGTCAATCACACCACACTTTTTATATGAGTCGCAGTCGTAGTTATAGCAGTACAGGTTGTATCGTCTTAAAATAGTCATTAAGGATTCAGGCATAGCACTACTGAAGGCCTCAATGTGAAGTGCAATTAACTAATTCACTCCCATTCACAAATGTATTTGGGAATTGAAAATATGACATAGAACGCCATTGTTGAATTTGTTCGGGTTTTGTTTTTTTCATGATTGGGTGCCGACAAAGCGCTGGCCATGGCCTCTGGCAATGTTTTTTTTTTTCCACAAGGGGGCGGCATTTCTCTTTTTCCATGTCAGCACTTTGTTACAGCCTCAGATGTTGTTAAAGTGCTATATAAATCAATGTATTGCATTGTATTTTGGGCAGCCGCCCTCATTTCAAGCTCATATAACTCCAGACCCATATCATTAACTCATTCACTGCCAGGCATGTGCAAAAATGTGTCCCCTGCAGTGCCAGGGTTTTTGTCATTTGAATTCCAGGACCCACAGAATATTCAGTTTTAGGACTACATAAACATTCAATACAGTGTTAGAAACCCTAGACTCTCTTCTTTCATCAGAAAAAAAGAGTTAATTCCTAAATTACATAGGCCTGTAGTTATATGAGCTTGAAATGAGGGTGGCTGCCCAAAATACAATGCAATACATACATATTGACTTCAACAACAGCTGAAGCTGAAAAAAAAGCACAAACAGGGAGAAAAGGGAAATGCTGCCCCCTTGTGAAAAAAAAACTTTGTCAGAGGCCATGGCCAGCGCTCTATCGGCACACAAGCATAAAAACAAAACACGAACAAATTCGCAAATGGCGCTCTGTCATATTTTCAATTCCTGAATAAATTTGTGAATGGCAGTGAATGAGTTAAGACCTATTATTTTATTGTTCTATAAATACATACATATATATATATATATATATATATATATATCAACATCAAAGCATAATGAGATAGTGGTTGTGGAATAAAATCAGATTGATCAAATGGATTAATATTCGCAATATGATGAGTTCATGTGTCGAAAATAAGCATTTGAATGACTGGAAACTGGAAGTTGATTGTAAAATGGGACATGTTACATAAGCTAATTCGGAGTTAACTGCGCAGAACCGCCGTCGCACAGGATGCAAATTATCGCCGAGTGAGCGCGGCACAGGAAGTGCACATTGATTAATCACTCGTTGACATGGCACATATCACATTTGTGGATGCGCGTACCGTCAGAACCAAGTCCATCCACTTTTTTTCCCTTAGTGAGTTAAAATATTTATTTGTGACAAATAAGCTACACTGACAAAAAAATGCTACGTTGAATTTACTGCATTTTACTTCATTGGCGAAGTTCGTAGAGTAAAAGCAACATTTTTTGTGTGTATCTTTAACTTGTGACTGTAAAGTGTCCGTGAGATAAATAAAATGTATTGTTATTTTTATTCTTATTACAAAGGCAAAGCTCTTCCTCCCCGGCATTGGCTGCAAACCAAAAACTATGCTGACATCCCGAACCAGAAGCGAGGGTGGGACCAAGGAGTTACTGGGACCACGAATACGGACTTCAAAAGCAGGTTGACCACAAGCCTGCGGGGGGAAACCATCTGCTTGCTCTATCCTTCCAGCTGTCTCTAATCAAGATGGCAACGGGTAATCCGTCGGCGAGATCTTTGACTAAGTCTGGGCGATAACTCTTATAACATTTGCAGCTTCAGCAGATTTTCCCTTTCGGATCTGGAACGTCCGTGCGAAAATGAAATCCGAGGGAGATCCACAGTCTGTGTACCAAATCCTCGCATCCGGCCGATCGCCTGGTTTGCTTTGCTGCGTCTTGTCAGTAGCACGCACATCTTGCCGGTTTCATTCGAGGATTGCTTATGAAGCATTCTGGATTTTGCCTGTGAACCACGGACTGACCAGGAGGACGGTAGCCGCTCGGACGTTTCCATCTTCCATTCCAGAATTATACTGAAAACTGTGACCATTGGTGTACAGATGAAGGCAGAGGGACGAGGGTATATTGTAGTCCTGCGGGGGTTCTTGGTATGTCGGTCTACCATGTTTGCAGGAGACAGTCCGACTCTCCGTCGCACCCCGAAGGTGTCCGATCAGGTCGAGGTCAGGAGTGCACGGGCGATTCATCCGCATCAAACTCTCTCATCCATGTCTTGATGGATCGTGCTTACTAGTGCATCGTCATGTCAGGGCGAGGTCACGCCCAGACGCTACTTGTCGAAACATTGGGCGTATCGTTCACCGGCAACCAAGAGGCCATCTATTCATTTGTTTGAATCGGTGCGATTTAAATCAAACGTGGAAAGTGTTCCCGTTTTCTGTCATGGCGCTGCGGAATCTACAAATTCGCACCTCGGGGAGGAATAACTCTAGCGCCTTAAATGGGAGACATTTATCACTTAGCAATTACCACCTGGAAACGTTAGCCTCCGAGACAAGTGGTACGCTTCGCATCAATGGCCTCTGTTAAGGAGGCTCTTATCGCAGCATGTTTCGGAGCGTTCGGCAAAAAACACGCGACAAAAGACGCAATGTTTACGCTTTGAAAACCGGGAGGGTAACCAAGGTCGTGAGCTGAGCGGTGGAATATATTTCACGCTATGTATTTACTCCTGGAGGTTGTCAGTAATTAGCTTTCATTCCGTTTCTAACTGTTCAACAACATAACAAAACAGGAAATAGAAGGCATCGAAGCATGAGATAATCAAGAAGGCCTTTGCACTCTTTGGTACTTGGTATCAAATATAAAAGACGGGAAACGAGTGGTTAGCACGCTGGCTTCACAGTGCACTGGTCATGAGTTCAAGACCTGGTTCGGCGTCCCTGTGCCTAGGTTGAGTGTTCAAGACCTAGTCCGGCCTCCCTGTGTGGAGTTTGCATGTTGGGTTTTCTCCGGGTCCTCCGGTTTCCTCCCACATTCCAAAAAACATGCATGGAGGCTGATTGTGTACTCTGAATCATCCCTAGCTTGTGAGTGTGAGAGTGACTGGTTGTGTGTCTCGGTCTACCCTGCTATTGGCTGGCAACCAATTCAGGGTGTCCCCCTGCCTAGTGCCCGACGACTGCTGGGACAGGCTCCAGCACCCCCTGTCAACCCTAATGAGGATTCGGCGGTCTGGAAAATGGATGGATGGATGGAAACTGTCCAGAATGGGACACGCCCTACTAAATCCGCGGTGACTATTTCACCGCAGAGTCAGACTATAAAAACAGTGTCGTGACGACAGCTTGTCCAAGAACTAAAATGGCAGAGCAAAGTCTGTTCTTTATTTGTTATTTGTTCACACGTTCGGTTTCCACAACCATCCGCGGTAAGCGCGCGCCGACCGTTACGTAACGCATCATTTATTTAACGTGGCGTTTGCACATTTTGAGATATTTCGCTTCTTACGCCGTTCGTGCTTCACCTCAATGTTTTGTAAAGTACATGAAAATAGGAACCCTCTTGGAGTCAGACTGAAGTTATTCGGTGCAAGACATGACTTCTAACGGATTGTTTGGAGTCCCGCCAGTCCCTTAATACCAGGAAGCAGTTCTCCATAATTATTCTTCCTAACCTTGTTTCTTCTCCTTTATGATCCCCGGGCAGCCAGGAGTTGCTCTTTTATCGAGGTGACTCGCTTCTGCTCCTGCGATCCAGATTGGCGGAGCCGAGAGGGTTGTCGCTCTGGCACCGACGGCTCCCGGGAACAGACGGCGACTTGACGGGCGCTGGCTGCGCTACCGACACAATGCGGGGAACTGGAATCATAAAAATATTCATGAGAGTGAGAGGTGATAGCGGGTGCCAGGGATGTACGCCAGTGGAATGCCGCCAACGGCGGTTAGCTGCAAAGACTGTAGCGGATTATAAACAAAACAAAACAAAAAAAAAAACTAAATGCATGACATGAGTAATTTATCAGCACTGTATAATTTAGGTTCAGCTGAAATGATGGCAAACAAAAAAGTGAATGACTCTTTCCACTTGTTCTTTAAACAGTGCTCTTCATCAGGTTCTTCACAGGCCATGAGGACAAGACAACCTCGGACAACTGATCAAACAGTCCCCGGCCATTCCAGGGTTTGCAAAAAAAGAGACACAAATAAATATAAATCGGGCAAATCCTTTCAACGAAATGGAGTCCCGAGTGACGCTTGGCCAAGCAAAGCAACAGCCCCCGTATTTGCTAGCTAGTGTAGTGTTGTGTACGGTGACTTTAGTCTATTTCAATGACCAATCTGGATAGCAATGACTGTTTTTCGATTTGGAGGATTTTTCTGTGTTATCCTCGCTGGACAGCTCCGGGGCAATTGTGCTTTTTTTTTTTACACCTGTCACGGGTCACATTTTCACAGCCCCGCAGAGCGCCGATGCGTATGTGGAACTGCCGCGGCTTGGAATTGAAGCGGAGTTACATGGCACAGGAGATGTGAGACAATAATGTTTTCGTCAATGGATGCAAAAGCTTCGTGTTTGCTTTCAACATTTAGCTTGTAGCAGACGTGCGCATTTCATCATTATTATGATGATTATTATTATAAAATAGCAGGCGAGAAGCAAAAAGCTTTTGAGCAGCATTGGCGGCTCATGGGATTCTTCTTCTTCTTATTTTTTGGCACATTGTCAGCGACGCGGTAGGTCTCGGCTGCTGGAACTGCTTAAACATGGCGCTCGACGCCTGCGAGGGCGTAAGCGTGGCAGGAAGAGAAATCTCAGGCGCGCGGAAGAAAAACGGGGACGCGTCAAAGCGGAATGCTTCAACACGAAAGCGCTGCCTTCTTTCTTTCTTCCCCTTCCAGTAAATCTGCCATTGGACGAGGGCCAGCGCATACCTGGCAACCACTTCAAAAGGGGGCCGCATGGCAAATCAAATTCTTTTACGGTCACGCGTCAAGGTGGAACGCCGTTTGCCGCCCGCCGCCCACCCGAACGCTTACTCCGAACTTCGGAATAGCAACTCAGCGTTTTATTTTGGCGTGAGGCTTTAATTCCGCCACGTGAGTCTTTTTGCGCCTGACGGGATGAGGGGGGGGGGGGGGGGGGGCTTCGGGTGCGACGGTTTGCGCAGATGTCGCTAACGGGCAATAGCCGACGAATCCTTAAAAGGAGGTGCAAACGCGAGGGGGGAGGGGGCGTGGGAGGTGATGAGGGAGGGGGGAGTGAGCGCACACCCGCCTTCGCCGGAGTGTAAACATGCTTGAGTTTGAGGAGAGGGGTTCTTGAAACCAAACTGATCATCGGGTCGGTTTTGTGCCTGTTTGATGGATGTCGTCATTTTTTTTTTTTGGGGGGGGGGGGGGTAAAAAATGAATGCGAAGAATATTTTTCCAAGGACCCCCCCCCCCACCCATGCCATCCCAATAAATACAAACAAATGTGCACATTTTACAGTGACGACCGTGGTCCACTGGTGAAAAGGACGGCAGTGATATTACGGCGAAAAAAAAAATGTTTCATTTTAAGTAAGATTCAAGTAAGATTATGTTGAAGTTAAACTGTTCTCAACTAGAGAAGGTATTCGATTTGAATGTTCATGTTTATCTTTTCTCCCTGGAACATACTTTATTTTCTCTCTTCACTTCTTTTTATTCATCTATTTAGCTAACTCGCTAGCCATCTATTAGCTATATAGCTGGCTATCTATTAGCTAGCTTTCGGGTCAAGTGAATGCTGGCGCGCGCGGCTGCCGCTGCTCACCGATAGAAAATCTGGTCCTGTGACTGTAAAGTGACCTTGATAGTTTTGAAAGAAGCTTAAAAATCAAATGTATTATCAAAGAATTAAGATGTGTTTATTTCCATTTTAACTTTAAAATATGACAACAAATACGCTAGAGCAACGTAACCAAATGGGGCGTCACAACAACATCAGTAACACTCTGATGAAGGCGGAAGTACACGCCGAAACATATCAGCTAAGTGGCTAGCTATCTATTAGCTATCTATTATCTGGCTAGCTAGCTTTCTATCTATTTACTTCCGGGTTGAGTGAACGCTGGCTCAGTGTATTAGCTAATTATCTATCTAGCTGGCTATTAGCTCTATAGCTGTCTAAGTGGCTAGCTATATAGCTATCTGTTGGGTATCTAAGCTGGCTATCTAGCTTTCGATCCATTTACTTCCAGGTTGAGTGAACGCTGGCGCGTGTGGCTGCCGCTGCTCACCCACAGAAAACTGATCCTGTGACTGTAAAGTGACCTTGAGAGTTTTGAAAAGCACTTATAAATGAAATGTATTATTATTATTATTATTATTATTATTATTATCTGCAAAGACTGAAAGAAGCAGTAAACGCCTCCAGGCCACCAGGGGGCGATGAAGAAAAAACGCACCGATTCATCTTATCAAGCCTGAAGGCATGGCAGGCGCCCAAGCGAGGGGAGAGATGGCAAAAATAAAGAAACAAATAAATCAATAAATGAGCTAAATCACCTCCGGGCTAATACGCGCTCATATTTACGTGGGACTGATGATTTGTGGCGCGTAATCGTCGCCGTCCGCCGCAAGCGGCGGGGGACATTAGCGGAATGGAGACTGATGAAAGCCAGCCAGTTGAGAATGGACGTGAGGATGTGGCTAATACGAGCTGGGGGGAAGAAGGAAGGAAAAGCATCGACCAAGACCACCATTTCCAAATTCGGGCGGGGAAATTCAAGGAGAGGCGGGAAACTATTCGCATTAACATTTTGATTTGATCATTAATTACAATTAATTGTGAAATCGATTCATGGACAATTAATCGCCAGTGTATCAATGTGGACAAACAAGAAACATCATTTAGTAGCGTGTGCGCGTTTGCCTTTTGTTCATGTTTCAGCTGTTGTTAAAGCGCTATATCAATCAATATGGATGTATTGTCTTGTATTTTGCACAGCCGCCCCATTTCAAGATCTGATAACTGCAGACCCATATAACTTAGGAAGTAACTTTTAGAGTTTAAAGGACAACCAACGGCGACTCGCAAGCTAACTATGAGCTAACAAAGAGGGCGATTTCAGCTTGAATGTCTGTTGTTGCCTTGGACTGCAAACAGTCTCCCTGACTGAAAGACAGGTGTGAAACTCTCATCTCCTCGTGTTATTCTTGTCCATTTCTCACTTTTCCCGCTTGAACGAGGCGATTCAAGACAGATCGTCATCTAACCCCCACGCATTCGCACCGTCCAGCCTCAACGCAACGGCACAGATGTCCCGGAGTTTAAATTAAGTGCCACTAAAATGCCTGTGCCGCCACATCCTATTGTGCATAAAAAAAAAAAAAAACAATCAGACCTCAAGTACAAAATAATATTTTGCTTAAAAGGTGTCAAAGTCACCGGATATTCATTAACCGATCAGAAGCCGAAAAGTGATAAGACATCATTTGAAATAGAAACCGCGGAATTAGCATATTCACGCACGGTCATCGACATCCTGTCTTTCTGTCGGATTAAGTTTGCCGCTAAGTGACAGGTCCGTGCGCTCCTTCTCCGGTTATATCATCTTCGTGGTGGATAAAACTGAAAGAACGCTCGCTCAGAATCCCATTAAAGCGCTGAGGGTGGGATATTTTGGTGTCACCCCTCTATCATGTACGCACCCTGGAATTTGCTCAAAGTATATGTGGAGGATAGCCTGGAAAACGGGCTTGTCCTTCTTGAATA